>NC_066527.1:7411994-7446994 GCF_024679095.1 Eriocheir sinensis
GCCTGGGGAGCAGATGAAAGCACCTCGACATTGAGGAGCAGATAAAAGCACCTTGATATTGAGGAGCAGATGAAAGCACCTCAATATTCAGTTTACTCCCGACGCAGCGAAGTGACGGTCGATTCTATATTTGAAGGAGTTGATAGTATTCGCATTTACTACTTCTGAAGGAAGATTGTTCCAGTGACGGATGACTCGGTTTGAAAAGAAAATCCTTCCGATGTCTGTGTTACATCGACGAGACTGAATGGGTAAACCGTTATTTCTAGTTCTTAGGTTGGTTTGCAGTTCAAAGAATTTGGAGTAATCGACGTTATTTAATTTTTTCAGATACATGAAGACTTGAATCATGTCCCCTCGTAGGCGTCTTTTCTCCAATGTAAAGAGATTGAGTCGGTTGAGTCGTTCCTCGTACGGGTGAGCCCTTAAGGTTGGTATCATCTTCGTGGCGCGTTGTTGAGTCCTTTCCAGTAAATCAATGTCCTTTCTGTAATTAGGTTAGGAGACCAGAACTGTACCGCATACTCGAGGTGTGGTCTTACCATGGAATTATACAAGGTGGGTATCACGTCTGGCGTTTTACACTCGAAGTTCCTCGCTATGAACCCGAGCATAGTGTTGGCCTTGTTGTATGCTTTTTTAGTGATTCGCGTGTTTCAGGTCACTGCTGATAGTGACTCCAAGATCCTTTTCCCCCTGCATCGCGTGCAGAGGTCTCCCATTCATGATGTATGTGTGGTTACTATTTCTGGACCCAATGTGCATGACTTTGCATTTGTCAACATTAAAGGACATTTGCCATTTTTCCGACCAATCAATAATGTGATTGAGGTCTTTCTGAATGATTTCGCAGTCGGTCTTTGTGAGGGCCTTTCCCCTCACCTTGGTGTCATTAGCAAATTTCGATATTGTGAATTTCAGTCCTGATTCGAGGTCGTTGATATATATGATGAAGAGAATGGGTCCCAGCACTGACCCTTGAGGCACTCCACTAGTGACTGGAAGCCAATCGGAAGGCTGTCCGTTTAGTAGTACTCGTTGTTTTCTGCCGGTGAGCCAATCTCTTATCCACGCGATCAGATTGGCTCCAATGCCCGCCGAGTGCAGTTTCTTAAGGAGTCGCTCGTGCGGTACCTTGTCGAAGGCTTTCTGAAAGTCCAGGTGTATAACATCACTGGGGATGTGGGCCTCCCAGTTCTTATATATGAAGAGAATGGGTCCCAACACTGACCCTTGAGGCACTCCACTAGTGACTGGAAGCCAATCGGAAGGCTTTCCGTTGAGTAGTACTCGTTGTTTTCTGTCGGTGAGCCAATCTCTTATCCACGCGATCAGATTGGCTCCAATGCCCGCCGAGTGCAGTTTCTTAAGGAGTCGCTCGTGCGGTACCTTGTCGAAGGCTTTCTGAAAGGCCAGGTATATAACATCACTGGGGATGTGGGCATCCCAGTTCTTATATATACCTTGGAAGAAGTCTAATAAATTCGTTAGGCAGGAGCGCTTGTTTCTGAAGCCACGCTGGGTGTCAGAGATTACATTATTGTCTTCTAGAAACTTAACAAGTTTGTCTCTAATAATCTTTTCGAGTATTTTTCCTGCCACTGATGTCAAACTTATGGGCCTGTAGTTTAATGCAACGCTTTTGTCTCCTTTTTTGAAAATCGGTGTTACGTTCGCCATCTTCCACTCTTCCGGGATCTTGTTCAATTGAACAGACTGGTTGAATATGTTAGTGAGTGGCTGAAGTATTTGTTGTTTAAGCTCTTTTAATAACCGCGGGGACAAACCGTCAGGTCCTGTTGACTTGTTCGTGTCGAGTTTATCCAAATACTTTTTCACTTCTTGGTCGCATATTGAGTCAACTTTCAGGGGCGTGATTCCCCTCGGCGGGTCAGGGCTCTCGGGCATGGTTTCGATGTCCTCGACTGTGAATACGGATGCGAAGTTACTGTTGAGGATTCTGGCCATCTGTTTACTGTCCTGAGTTACAGATCCGGTCTCGTCTGTCAGGGGACCAATATTGGATTTTACTTTCTTTTTCGATCTGATGTATGTGAAGAATTTTTTTGAGTTTGTCTTGATGTCACGCGCTATTTGTTTTTCGTAGTTGCGTTTACTACTTCGAATAAGGGTGCGACAAGCTCTGAGGCTGTTTTGGTACTGTGTACGGGCTTCGGCCGTGTCATTCTCTTTCATGGTTATAATTCCTCTTTTTTTTAAGTTTACCGCCCTTTTTATTTCTCTGGTCATCCACGGTGGATCTACGGCACCATTTACTCGCCTGGGTTTCGTAGGCACTGTAGCCTTTTCTACTCCCAAAAGCTTATCTTTGAAGTTGTTCCACACGTTGTCGATTGTATTGTCGGTTAGGTGAAGTTGGTCCCAGGTCGCAGAGGGAAGCAGCTCACGGGCTAGGTTGAAATTTGCTTTTTTGTAGTCTGGTATCACTGACGGATTGTCTACGAGTTTGTGACTTAAGTTGACATTGAAACGGATTAAGTGGTGATCGCAACCGTTAATTTTTTCACCAACTTCACAGTCGCAAATGAGGTCGGGGTCGCTTACTAATAACCAGATCAAGCAGATTGTTTTCTCTTGTTGGTTGAGTTACAATTTGAGTGAGGAACGAATCCTCCACCATTTCTATCAGCCTGTTACCCACTTGACCTCCAGTCAATTGTCCCTAGTCCATGTTAGGGCAATTAAAGTCCCCAATTATTATTGCTTCTTTACTTTGTGTTAAAGAGTGAAGCTCATCGTACGGGGTAGTGTCGTCTGCTGCTTGTTGCTTTGGAGGCAATATAAGCCGCTGCGTACGACAATCTGGCAACGTTGGGCCGCCACAGCTGAGTGGAGCAGCCGTATGATTGGCTGAAAATTTTTCAAAGAATTGCTGTGACTGGTTGTCGAGTCTGATGACATCATCGTGGCGCTTACCCAATCAGTTGGCTTTCTGCAGTAGCGAGGCCCGAGCAATATCGTTAAGTCTCCTCTTTGGATCTGAATTTAGCGATGTCGTCCGGGCAAACGCTCGGTAACAATAGCGATGTCGGTAGGCAGCCTTCTCTTTTGATCCAGCCCCTGCTGTCTTGTTGTGTACCTACTCTGTTTCACCTCAGTTGTGGTAGGCAAGTGCAGGAACCACTAAGGAAACATCTTAAATTTTATCTTATACACAGTTACAGCAACACCAAAAATTATCTTCTTGTCCATTTTCAGCCAGTTCAATTGTGTTATAAAGGGGGTGGCGTGGTCACGCCTCCTCGCTGCCCCAGTACATATCTTTGCCGCAAAATTTTGTAGTTTTTGTACCCGCTTAATTAGTGTGTTATTTGTAGTGCCGTACACCAGTAGGCAATAGTGGATGATACTTAGAACGAGCGATTCGATAGCTCCTATTTTACGAGTTATAAAATCAAATTTATCTTTAATGCTGTTAATAAATAGTAGAGTTCCAATGACCTTCTTGTGGGTTATGTTTATATGTATGTTAAACGTCCAGTCGGAGTCCATATAAACGCCAAGATTCTTGATATGTTTGCTGGGAGTGATGGGAGTGTTGTCAAAGATGAGAGTGGTATTTTGGGGAATTTGTTTAATGACTGACCCAATAAAAAGACACTTTGTTTTATTAGTATTCAGCGATAGACCGTTTTTATTAAAATGTTCCCTGGCCAGTGAGAAGGTCGCTTGTGCCGCCATGATGAGGTCAGGCAGCGCATTAACTGTACCAGTGTTCAGGAACTGCGCGTCGTCTGGGCACTGTACTATCTCGCATCCATGTATCGTTTCAGCAAGGTCGTTGACACAAATGGTGAAAAGAATTGGCCCTAATTTTGATCCCTGTGGAACTCCGTATTTTATTGGTGCAGTCGTAGACGTGGTACAATTGACTTTGACTTTTTGACTTCTATCAAATAAATAGTCAAGGAACCGAAAATAATCTATATTGACCTTGAGTAGTTTATCTATTAAGATATCGTGTTTTACGCTATCGAAGGCTTTTGATAGGTCGCACAACGTTATTAGCGATAATTTCTTCTCATCCATATTTCTGAATAGTTTATTTGTAACTGTGGTAAGGTCGGTCTCTGTTGAAAGTTTAGGTCTGAAGCTAGCCGTGTTGAGTGTTAGAGATAAGTTTCTTGGACTCTAGGAAAGTAGTCATCTGTTGGGCTACAATTTTCTCTAATATCTTTGAAAGAATGGGTAACAGTGATACTGGGCGATAATTGTTTACGTTCTCCCTGTCTCCGTTTTTATAGATAGGTATGACGGTCGCGTGCTTCCACATGTTAGGGAGTTTTCCAGTAACAATCGATGTGTTGATGATTGTAATAATGCATGTGATCGTAAATGGTAGTGAATCTCGGATGTACCGAAGTGTTATTCAATCTGAGCTGGCTGAGTTAGTGTTCTTTAGGTTTTTAATAGTTAATACGACTGTGTTCATGTCTAAGGGGCTGGGCCTGAAAAGATGATTGTGATTTATATCTTGTTGGGGGATAATAAGGTTTTGATTTGTAATATTGAGATTGTTTTGGGTTGTTAGGAAGGTGCGTTCCCCCACGTTAACAAAGAGTTCATTGAATTTATCAGCCATTTCACGTTCGTTTATGAAGTTATTCTTATTAGTTTCTTTTTTGTTGAGTGTGATGTCTTTTGTTATTTTCCATGTGGCCGCTGAATTGCCTCTACAGTCTTAGATTTTTTCTCGGTAATATGATTGTTCAGCTTTACGCAGTAATGACTGTACTTCGTTGGTGTTTATATTGCTTTAGTAATTCAACATTATATCGATTTTGTTTTAGGCGCGCATGAAGGGTGATTCGTGTTGACATAGCTGAGCGAATTTCGCCGTTAATCCAGGGGGCAAAAGGCTTATTTATTTATTTGGTGACAAAAGGAGTGCATTGTTCCAAGCAATTTGAGAGTACAGACGTGAAGGTGTGTGTGTACCTGGATGGCCACGTTGTCGTAGAGAGAATTTCATTTAGGGCGAGAGCAGCGCTTAGTATGGTATCACAGAACAGGTCTTTGCTGTAAGCCCCGAGATGACGAAAAGTTCACATTTCCGGCTTGATTTGGTGATGTTAACCATAGCTCTTATAAGGTCATGGTCGGTTATAGTATTAGGTATTATGTCTTTGTGTATTACTGTATCCTGTTTGTTAGTAACAATGATGTCTAGAAGTGTGGCTGACTGAGGGGTCAATAATCTGGTGTAATATATTTATGCTTATTATGGTACTTAATTTGTTGCCGTGAGATAGTAAATCATCGTTTAAGTCACCAAGCATATACAAACATTTGTTTTCAGGCACATATTTCTCAAGGTCTCGTGTACATAGTCAAAGGTTTCTTGGGGGCTTTAGGGTGTCGGCAGACGCAACCAATTATAACTGAGGGTAATTTTCAACATTATACACTGATCCAGATGTCTTCAATACCGTTAGGCCTAGCAAGGTCACACGTTCTCAGAGAGAGAGAGAGAGAGAGAGAGAGAGAGAGAGAGAGAGAGAGAGAGAGAGAGAGAGAGAGAGAGAGAGAGAGAACGGCCACACCACGTTGAAAACACCGCTTCTTGTCCAACACACACACACACACACACACACACACACACACACACACACACACACATAGATACATACGTACATGTACACACACAATGTATGGGGGGGACGAAGGGTGGGGGAGTCAATAGATAGATAGATATTGGTAATAACAACAATATCAACTGATTAAAGCATTACAAAAGCATTGTACCTATTATAATGGTCTCTCTCTCTCTCTCTCTCTCTCTCTCTCTCTCTCTCTCTCTCTAAAAAAAAAAAAAATGAAAGAAATCAGAAACGGAGAGGGAAACTGATTCCGCGCCGAAAACATTCGGCTGGCGTCCTGCCATCCCAGACTCGACAAACGTAGCTTTTGCGCCGTCACCGTGTTTACGATTAATTTAATATTCCCGTCTGGAGTTGTTCTGCAGTTGTCTGGAGTTCCCGCCCTCCCCCCGTCTCGGCGGTGCTGGGGAGCGTCAGGGAGCCCAAGGTCTCCCAGGCGAGCGTCGCAGGGCTCAGGGGTTCCGGCAGGGCGTCTCGGCTCCCTCTGGGCGTCCATGGCGGTGCCGTAGACCCCGAGTGTCCAGGGGCGCGGGGAGGGGAGTGCGTTTGCTGTTGTGTGTTGGTATGGGCGGGTCTTTTCTGGGGTGAAGGAGATCCATTTGTATCAGCACACAGCACCAAGGAAAGATGATTTCAGAACAACTCCACGACAGGGATATTACAGATGAAACACACCGAAAATAAGGAAAATAAACTAAAAGAACATCAGAAATAGGATAATACAGTAGAGGAATTCCAGGAAATATATAAGATAGAAGCACAGATGAGAAAAAGGAAAAAAATAAAACAAAAACACACAAAAATCCAGCATGAAGGCCTTTGGTGTGGTATATTGGTATGGGTGAGCCTTCTCAGGGGTGTAGGAGACTCCGCTGTATCAAGATACGGCACCAGGTTGAGGCGATGTAGATACTCTACACAACACTGTCACACGACAAATAAAGAAAAATAACACCGGAGACAGGATAATACAGAAAAGGAATGCCAGAAAAAAGAAATCAGATACAAAACACAACATTAGCAAAACGAACAACTAGGATCATTAAGGATTTTGGTGTGGTATGTTGGTACGGGCGAGGCTTCTCTGGGGTGATGGAGACTCGTCTGTAGCAGGATACGACACCAAGAAAAGCCGATATACAGTAAAAACAACACCAGAAAAAGGAAAATGAAGAAAGAGAAATACAGAAAAAAAAGCAGAAAAAACTACGATATAAACACATCTTAAAAAGGAAAAAGTCATCATCCACATATTGGGCTCTCAGTGGGATGCTGCCCCTGACTTAATTGTCGGGGTGGGATGCTGACCCCAACTTGAATGTTGGGGTGGGATGCTGATCCTGACTTAATTGTCGGGGTGGGATGCTGACCCTGACTCAATTGTCGGGGTGGGATGCTGACCCCAGCTTGAATGTTGGGGTGGGATGCTGACCCCAGCTCGAATGCTGGGGTGGGATGCTGACCCTGACGTAAATGTCGGGGTGGGATGCTGACCCTGACGTAAATGTCGGGGTGGGACACTGATCTTTAAAGGAAGGAAAATGAGTTATTGCGATGTCTTACTTTTATCGACAAAGGAAGCGACGTTTTGGAAACAAAGAAAGGAAAATATGTTTTTGAGATGGTTTAGTTTTATGGACAAAGGAATCAACATTTTGGAAACAAAGAAAGGAAAATATGTTTTTGAGATGGTTTAGTTTTATGGACAAAGGAATCAACATTTTGGAAACAAAGAAAGGAAAATATGTTTTTGAGATGGTTTAGTTTTATCGACAAAGTAATCAACATTTTGGAAACAAAGAAAGGAAAATATGTTTTTGAGATGGTTTAGTTTTATGGACAAAGGAATCAACATTTTGGAAACAAAGAAAGGAAAATATGTTTTTGAGATGGTTTAGTTTTATCGACAAAGGAATCAATATTTTGGGAACGAAGAAAGGATAACGAGTTATTGTGACGTGTTTTTATCGACAAAGGAATCAATATTTTGGGAACGAAGAAAGGATAACGAGTTATTGTGACGTGTTTTTATCGACAAAGGAATCAACATTTTGGGAACAAAGAAAAGGTAACGAGTTATTGTGACGTGTTTTTATTGACAAAGGAATCAACATTTTGGAAACAAAGAAAAGGTAACGAGTTATTGTGATGTGTTTTTATCGACAAAGGAATCAATATTTTGGAAACAAAGAAAGGATAACGAGTTATTGTGACGTGTTTTTATTGACAAAGGAGTCAACATTTTGGAAACAAAGAAAAGGTAACGAGTTATTGTGACGTGTTTTTATCGACAATGGACAAAGATACGGCACCAGGTAGAGGCGATGTAGATACTCTACACAACACTGTCACACGACAAATAAAGAAAAATAACACCGGAGACAGGATAATACAGAAAAGGAACCAGAAAAAAAAAAAATCTGATTCAAAACACAACATTAGCAAAACGAACAACTAGGATTAAGGACTTTAGCGTGGTATGTTGGCATGGGTGAGCCTTCTCTGGGGTGAAGGAGACTCAGCTGTAGCAAGATACCGCGTCACGAAAAGGCGATGTAGATACTCCACACCACACCAGCACACGAGAAATAAAGAAAAATGATATCGAAGAAAGGATAATGCAGAAAAAGAATACCAGAAAAAAAATCACATAACACATCAACAAAGGGAAAACAACAACAACAATAACAACGATAAAGTGTATAAATAATAATCTAGCACACAGGCGTTTGGTAAGGTATGTTGGTGCGGGCGGCATTATTCGGAACTGTATACTGGCTCGGTCCCATACCCACAACCAGCCAATCAACAGTCAGACGTGTCAGCCAGGCAGAGCCAGTCACGACGCAGGAAGGGCTGGGAGAATGACGTCATAAACAGTTTATATGTTACAAATATATGAAATCAATATATTGTTGCCTTATTATTAACAACAGTGCATGAGTAGCAATAGTACTAAAAGGAGTGGTTGAAAAATACCCTTTAAAGCATTCTCTTAGGTTGAAGCCAAAGACATCTCTGTTAAAATGATGATGAAGGATGCAAAGTTGCCATGTACCACTTTTGCAGTGAGGCATGCAATGCAGTAGTGTTGGCGTGCTATGCAATGGTCGTGGATCAACAGCTCTACATTGACACCTTATATGGTTATGAGCATAGAAGCTTGTATGATTTTGATATAGACCGGAATGTCCCATGCAGCAAGAGAGAGAGAGAGAGAGAGAGAGAGAGAGAGAGAGGTGATCATGGAAACTGACCTCGCCACACTACAAGTTTTGCTTTTCTGCTTCGTAGCCAACTCATGTCGCGTAATACATACTTGCCTTTTCCATCATTGGACAGGAGAAAGATTGCAGATTATGACTGTGTTTAAAACAACTCACACTGACTAAAAATAAAGGAAATAATGCGAGTTGAACCAAAGACGGGTTATAAAGGTTTATATCACTTTTTATTCCATGCCAATTTTTCATAAAATTATTGCTGTAAAAACAGTGCCACTTGATAAAGAAAATTCTCCTGAATATGATGGTGTCAACAGATTATCGATACGTTAGAAAGGAAGGGAGGTAAGCAAGTTTTTATACGAACTTATTAAATTGTATCATTAGGCTATGTGCTTTTACGCTACGACGCCACTCTCTCTCTCTCTCTCTCTCTCTCTCTCTCACACACACACATTTCCTTCTTGCCTCCTCCTCCTCAGGGTCAGACTATAATCCTTATCTTCTTAATTTCACCTGATACTCAAGTCCTTACCTAAGCCCTCTTCTTCATTTTCTCCTCCTCCGCCGCCGCTTCCTCTTCCCTACCTCCTCCTCCTCCTTCTTCCTCCTCCTCCTCCTCTGCCTCCTCCTTCTCCTCCTCCGGGTTAAGGTATGAGCCCCTTTCGTCTTTAGGTTGGTTGCGCAAGGACTAGATCATCACTTATAAAACAGAAAACAAATAAACACACAAACAAAGAAGTAAACAATACAGAATGGTAAATCAGGTTGTACAGCGCAGTAAAACATATATAAAAACATGATTGGTAAAAAATGTCCAATAAGATCGGAAAAATCATTGAGCAAGGTGCCGGGAATGTGTAAGACAGCGAGGGAAAGTGAAGCGTTCTGAGAGAGGTCGGTTTTTAGCGGAGGGAATAAATCTGTAAAGTGTCGTGTGGTATGGGAATGGGCTTAGAGAGAGAGAGAGAGAGAGAGAGAGAGAGAGAGAGCAATCAGCCGAGTGTTCCACCAATGGTCTGTGTAGGGAGGGTGCCAGAAAGCGGCAAGGCGGGTCAGGTGAAGCCAACTGGTGAACGGAATTGACTGGCAAGACCTCTTAACGGAATGAAGCGACGGGTGGACGGTGTGACGGAGGAGAACAAGGAGGAGGAGGAAACTATTGTGAAATGGATAAAATTGATGAAGATATTGTTGATGAGAACAAAGATACACAGAAGCACTGGAATATGAAAGAGCAAGCGCCTGTGATCCTGCTGACACATAAAGGGGTTGAGGAGGAAACTGTGTTGTGAAATAGCTAACATACAGAAGATCAACAGCCAGTAATTCTGTTGGCGTGTAAACCGGTTGTCTTCTCTGGTCTGTCGGTGGGCCGTTTTTATGACCAACAGAACAAACCACAGCACTCGTTTGACGTACTCACCAGACCTTCACGAGGGGAGCATCAAGACACCTCTCCTCAAGAAATTGGTCTCTTTTGGCAACTCGTCTATAGTTCTTTTTTTATAGGAGCAGTGATTAGCAGTCTTTTTTTTCTTCATTTTCCCCCTTTGAACTGCTGCCTTTGCTGTAAAAAAAATAGTTCAGGTTACTCTTGTTACGGTCAGTTCAATTTATAAAGGAGTATTTGCATTAACTCACTCTGTACGTTGTCTAAAGGAGTTAATAGTTCGCACACAAACTCACTGCGTGGACTATCCAAAGGTGGCGATCGTTTTGGCACTAACTCGCTATGAAGGATGTTTGTTCCAGTGGCGGATTAATGGAACTAAGAAACAAAATCCCATTGATATCTATACTGCTCTCTCTCTCTCTCTCTCTCTCTCTCTCTCTCTCTCTCTCTCTCTCTCTCTCTCTCTCTCTCTCTCTCTCTCTCTCCTCAAGTGACAGACAGTTATGTTTAGTTCTTGGATCAGTGTGGTTTCAAATACCTTCGAATGATGGGCGGTATTACATTTATTTGATCTTTAGAGAACCTGTATCAATATTCCTCTTAATCGTCTCTTGTCCAGCACAGAGAGATTGAGCCGCATGAGTCGTTCTATATACGGCTGTACCCTTAATCAATCTTTCTAACTATATATCTATCTATCTGCCTTTTGTCACACTCAGTGTTCGCTTTCCATTACCGGCTCGTTACTCGCCTCTCACACAGACTTACCATAACCTTAATAATAACCAATGGTCCTGCTTCTTCCCTTCCTTTCCATCCTCTTCCTCCTTTTTCCCTCCATTTCCATCCTCCTCTTCCTCATTCATGCCGAGTGTACTGCCCTTAGCAATTCGTTGAACTGCTTATTCCAGTTGAGGTCTTACCAATGACTTGAACAAAGGTTACATGGATCCCGGCGTCATACATTCACAGTTCCTCGCGATGAACCTGAACATGGTATTAACCTTTATACAGACGAATTGACAGTGATCTGTAGGTCTGAGGTCGGTGCTGATGGTGACTTGAAAAGGAGGAGGAGGAGGAGGAGGAGGAATAGGACGAAGGAAAAAATTTGGTTGTAAAGTGGATAAATCTGGTCAGGTTTACGTTGTGGAACGTGTGCCGAAAACACTGAAGGCAAATCAAAACACTCGCTTCCGAGAGTGTCTGGGGAGACTGGTTTTAGTGCATAGAAGAAAAATGAGTGTTCTCTGGAATATGAATAAAGTGTGTGAGAGAGAGAGAGAGAGAGAGAGAGAGAGAGAGAGAGAGAGAGAGAGAGAGAGAGAAGGAAAGATATATTTTTAGAGGCAGTCAATAGGAGAGGTGAAGGGTAAGGGTATTAATGGCTGAGAGAGAGAGAGAGAGAGAGAGAGAGAGAGAGAGAGAGAGAGAGAAAATGAAAGTACTATGATATAATATAAATAAATAGGTTTAGGTAAGTAAGGATAGTTAGGGTTAGGTTTGGACGGGGTAAGATTGGATAGGATAGGATAGGAGAAAAATGAAGAAGAAGAGGAGGAGGAGGAGGAGGAGGAGGAGGAGGAGGAGGAAGAGGAACAAGAAGAATAGCAGGAAGCAGAGGAAGAAGAGGCAAAAGAGGAATGAGGTGAAGAGGAGGAAGCAGAGGAAGAAGAGGAGGAAAATGAGGAATAAGAGGAAGAGGAGGAGGATGCGATGTTTGTGGTGCTGATAAAGTAAGAGGAAAAAAGAGGAACAAGACCCAAGTGGAAAAAAGTGAAGGAAGCGGAGTGGCGCCCGAGAGGAAAGAGGAAAGAGGCGCTTGGGAGAGGAGGAGGAAATGAGGAAACAAATTTGCTTTCTAATTCAGCAAAAGATATATGAACAATGTGGAGGTTACCTTAATGAACAATGAGTAGGGGGAGGAATAAATAACGATGTAAATGAAAAAAAAATATATATATATATATATATATATATATATATATATATATATATATATATATATATATATATATATATATATATATATATATATATATATATATATATATATATATATATATATAGATCAACAAGTATTAGTACACGCGTAAAATTGTGCGAATAATGTCTCTGAAAAAAAAATCAATTTTCTCTTCGCAGTTCATCGCTCACACACAAGACAAAAGAAATGACACAGACTTATGATGACGGCGAGCTAATATTTCGTCACCGAGGCCATCTTGAGGGAGTGTGGCAGGCGTGTGTGTATACATAGCTTATTTAAGAAGCAAAAGCGTCTATGTGAGCCGCGACCGTCTATTGCAGCCAAGTCCATGAGCGTATTTGAGCATGACTTGAGCAGTTTTATGAGCCTGGTGATAGTGTGACAAGGCTGCTGCACCATGAACGGGAAAACACTCCTGAGAACCCGCCTAGCCTCCTTTGTGGCCTTTGGAAATGGATGTTGTGGAGCCGAGAGCGTCTGGTAATACGGGCTTAGAACCTCTTTGTGTGATGTTTGTCCGCCGGTGTCACGATCTGCGGGTCAACAAACGCTCGCCGTCAACAGAACACACAATGGGGATGACCCGAAGACCCTGCACGGCAATGTTCCGTGTGAGGCGACCAAGAGGCTTTACAAGAGTGTCCCCTCGCCGAGACGCACGACATGGCCTGAGTTAGATAGATAGATAGATAGATAAATAGATAGATAGATAGATAGGTAGATAAATACAGATAGATAGATAGATAGATACATCAGGAACATCCTGAACATCAGGAAGACTGACTTTTTTTTTCTTTTTTCCAGTGTGTGTGTGTGTGTGTGTGTGTGTGTGTGTGTGTGTGTGTGTGTGTGTGTGTGTGTGTGTGTGTGTGTGTGTGTTGTTTTTCTTGTGTGTGTGTGGAAAGAGTGAATGGAGGGAATAAAAGAAAATAAAGAGCAGAGGAAGGTGGAAGTTAAGAAAATTTAATGAAGGAAAGGATGAAAGGATGGAAAGGAGGAAGCGGTCTTTATTAGCATTCGGCCCATAACACTGCCAGACGTTCACGGTGGGACCTGATGGTCGGCCCATCCCGTTAGTGGCGCAGGCAAGTGTTTCATTCTTCCTTGGTGGTTCATGAGTCCTCCCGAGCTCCACTTGATCCTCTTAACGAATTTTGGTGCAGTCTGGGTTGATTGGCGGCCATCAGGACAACATGTGGGTAGTCTGAGGACACTCGGCGATGACTGGAAACCGTTAGCTTGTAGCGGTGGGCGGGAAGGAAAGGAAAGACTGGAAGGGAGGAATTGAGGGAAGGAAATAGTGGCGAGAAAGTAAAGAAGATAAAGATAAAATGTGTTTGTCTGTCTGCTCGTCTGCCAGGATAAAAATAAAACGACAAATATAACAACAAAAGCTATGTAAAAGAAGAAAAGGGGAAAGAGAAAAAGAAGAAGAAATGAAGAAAACTCAACCCCGTCAAAATGATATATGGAACAAAACACATCTAAGTAAATAAACACGGTAAAGCAGTAATGCAGTAATGAAAGAAGGAATTGAAGGAAAAGAAAAGGAAAGGAAGGAAGGAAGGAAGGAAGGAAGGGATGGGAAGAAAAGAGACAGGAAGAGAAGGAATGAAGGAATGAATTGAAGGAAAAGAAGAGAGGAAGGAAGGAGGGAAGGAAGGGAGGAAAGGATGAGGAAAAAAAGAGACAGGAAGAGAAGGAAGAAAGGAAGGAATTGAAGGAAATAAAGAGAGGAAGGAAGGAGGGAAGGGAGGAAAGGATGGAGGTAAGAGAGACTGAGAGAGAGGAAAGGGATACTGTTGAAATGAAGAAAAACAGGAGATAAAGGAAGAACGTAAAATGTGTTCGCTCTTTTTCCGTAAATTTATGCTTTCTCTGTCTCTGTCTGTCTGTCCATGTATCTGGGGCATGTTCTTTTTGTCCTTCTTTCGTCTCATTTTCTTCTTTTTTTCTTTTTATTTCTTGTTTTCTTCTTTTTCATTGTTTTTGTTTTTTATATTTTTCATCATCATGTTCTTTTCCTCCTTTTTCGTTTTCCTCTTTCTTTCTCCTCCTCCTCCTCCTCCTCCTCCTCCTCCTCCTCCTCCTCTTTTTCCTTCTCTCCCTCCCCCCCCCCCCCATAACCTTTCCGTCGCCCTGCACAACACTCAGGGAAGGACGAAGAGGGTAATCTTAAGCCCCTTGTACAATGGAGAATTTAAAAGTTCTTACACCCCTCCTCCTCCTTCCTCCAAACAGAAACTTCGCGTCTGTGTTCACGGTTGAGAACACCCAGTCCGTACCCGAGAGCCCTACTCCATCGATGGGAATCACTCCCCTAGAAATTGGCACAATCGACGAACGGGATGTGAAAAAGTACCTAGACAAACTCGAGACAAACAAGTCCACCGGACCCGACGACTTGTCACCCAGGCTGCTCAAGGAACTCAAGCAGCAAATCCTCAAGCCACTCACCACCATCTACAATCTATCACTACAACAAAACAAAGTCCCAAAAGACTGGAAACAAGCGAATGTAACTCCGATCTACAAAAAGGGAGACAAAAGTGTGGCCCTAAACAACAGACCAATCAGCCTGACCTCTGTGGCGGGAAAAATCCTCGAGAAGATCATCAGAGACAAACTCGTTAGGTTCCTTGAAGACAACAACATCATTTCCGATGCTCAGCACGGTTTCAGGAACAAGCGCTCATGCTTAACGAATTTATTGGACTTCTTCCAAGGTATCTATGAAAACTGGGATAATCATATCCCCAGCGATGTTATATATCTAGACTTTCAGAAAGCCTTTAACAAAGTGCCACACGAAAGACTCCTCAAGAAACTCAAGTCGGCGGGATTAGGCGGTAATCTGACAGCGTGGATCAAGGACTGGCTCACTGGAAGAAAACAACGAGTTGTACTCAACGGACAGGCCTCCGAGTGGCTCCCGGTCACAAGTGGAGTGCCACAGGGGTCAGTGCTGGGACTCATACTTTTCATCATATATATCAACGACCTAGAACTAGGATTGAAATTCAATCTTTCAAAATTTGCCGACGACACAAATGTGGGTGGGAAGGCCCTCACAACGGCAGACCTCGAAATTATCAAGAGAGACCTGGACCAGATCACTCGTTGGTCAGAAAAATGGCAGATGTCCTTCAACACTACCAAATGTAACGTAATGCATATCGGATCCGGAAACAGCAACCACACATGCCACATGGGTGGCGAACCACTACATGTTGTGCAAGAGGAAAGAGACCTCGGGGTCACCATCAGCAGTGACTTGAAACAAACAAAACACGGCAAGTCCGCCTGTAAGAAAGCCAATACAGTGATTGGGTTCATAGCGAGGAACTTCGAATACAAGACGCCGGGAGTTATGTTATCCTTGTATAATTCGCTGGTAAGGCCCCACCTGGAATACGCCGTGCAATTGTGGTCTCCTAATTACAGGAAAGGCATTGAATTACTTGATAGAGTACAGCGCCGCGCCACCAAGATGATACCATCACTGAGGACGAAGCGCTATGAAGAGCGACTCGAGCGACTCAACCTCTTCACGTTGGAAAAAAGACGCCTGCGGGGAGACATGATACAAGTCTTTAAGTACCTCAACAAGCTCAGCAACGTTGATCACTCCAAACTCTTCACGCTACAAACCAACCTGAGAACAAGAAACAACGGAAAAACAATTCAAGCAAAGCGATGCAATACCGACATCGGCAGGAGTTATTTCTCGAATAGAGTTGTTCGCCACTGGAACAGCCTGCAGAAGTGGTTAGCGCAGAGACCATCAACTCCTTCAATACACGCATTGATCGCCACTTTGCTGCATCGGGAGTGAACTGAACGTTCCCAAGAGTAGATACACAAGTGCTTTAATCCTTCCCTGCAAGCCACTCCTATGGCAAACGGATTGATTAAATCACTGAACGCAGGCTGCCTAGTAATGAGCCAACAGGCTTTCTGCTGCCTGCTAGTCCATGTTTCCATGTTTCCTCCTCCTCCTCGTCTTTACCTTCCTCCGCCCTTCCTTATAATTCATCACCAGGTCCAACAAGGGTTACACTGGTGGCAGCGGTGGGATTACGCTTGTTCGGATTTGATGTATGAGCCAACTTCTTAAGCTGGTTCGAGATTCTAAGTGTAGTAGTTGCAATGATAATGATAATACTAGTAATGATGTGCAACTGAATATAATTATATTCACGAGCATTTCACTACAGATAATTTCCTACCCCTCTACCTCTTTCTCCGCTTTCTCTATCTCTTCAGCCTCTTCCTTCTCCTTCTTTTTTTTGTTTTTTAAGAAATAAAAGAAAGAGAGGCGAAAAGAGAGGCCATTTCCGGTTCAACATCCAAACCAGCGAAAGACCTAAAAATAACGATATAAAATTTCAAGCGACGCGTTGTAGTGCAGACATTGGCAGGGGTTTCTTCTCAAGGCGCCACCTCCCCCTTCAAATCTCCCGGCTGCTTCCCCTCTCGTTCTTCTTCTTCTTCTTCTTCTTCTTCTTCTTCTTCTTCTTCTTCTTCTTCTTCTTCTTCTCCTCTTCTTCTTCTTCTTCCTCTTCTTCTTCTGTTGCCACCTCCGCTGCCCGCCCATCCATCTCCTTCTCGTCCCCCTCGTCCTCCTCCTCCACTTCCTTCTCCTCCTCCTCCTCTGCTTCTTCTTCTACGCCTTCTTCGTCTTCTTCTTCTTCTTTTTCTTCTCCTTCCTCCTCCTCCTCCTCCTCCTCCTCCTCCTCCTCCTCATCATCATCATCATCATCATCATCATCATCTCCTTCTTCTTCTTCTTTTTCTTCTTCTTCTTCTTCTTCTTCCTTCTCTTCACCTCCTTCACGTTTGCTTAGTGTCGTTTACACAAAAAACGAGGTGTAATAATATATGCGAAAAATAATTTAGAAGTCATTCAGCTAAACATAGCCGAAACAGAGGCTTATGATTCATTGTATGTACAAGCAACGATCAATAATGAAAAGTATGTTCTGGGCGTAATTGACCGACCTCCTAAATCAAATGAAGACATTGATGGAAATCTCTACGCAGAGATAAATAGAGTTATCAGAAATAAAAACGCAATAATATGCGGTGACCTCAATAACCCCTACGTTAACTGGAATGCACTTTCTGGCGACAGAGAAGGCGAGAGATTGATTAACTTTGCACAAAATTTATTTCTTAATCAAACTGTTACCATGCCGACACGCGGAAATAATATTCTTGATTTAATCTTCGCGACCGATAGTCATTTCATAACTGCCTGTGAGGTAGGCGAGCCATTTGCAAGCAGCGACCACAACATTATAAGATGTACTTTGAATATTGAAACAAAAGCACGAGCAAACTCACTCTTAATACCTAATTATAGTAAAGCAAATTTTATGGACCTAAAAAGAGAACTGGCTTCAGTAAATTGGAATCATTTGCTCAACAACGTCAGCGTTCAAGAAATGTATAATCGTTTTACTTCACAGATCACAGCGAGTGTAAATAAATTCATTCCACTCAAGCCACGAAGGACTGATAATCAAAAACCGTTGTGGATGAATAATTACCTACAAAAAATCATCGTCGAAAAAAGAAAACTTTATAAGAAATATAAACTCCCACATAATTCACAGGATCATACTAATTACATCAATGTTAAGAGAGAGAGCGAAAGGAAAATCAGAAAACAGAAACGCGAATATGAAATGAAAATATCACTTGATGCCAAGAAAAATCCAAGGTTATTTTTCAGTTACATAAGAAACAAAAAAACTGTTAAAAATAATATCGGCCCACTACTATTAAGTGGCAATACGATTAGTGATGATAAAGGCATGGCGTCGGTCCTAAATTTAATCTTTAGTAGCGTATTTACAAAAGAGAACATGACATCGATTCCAGCCCCGAAGAAAATTTTTCAAGGCCCTGAAGAACATAAGCTTGCATTGACCGAAATTGATATCAGCGAGGTGCGTGCGTACCTGCAGAAAATAGATCCAAATAAATATCCGGGCCCCGATGATTTATCTCCTCGCGTGTTAAGAGAATGTAGTCAACAGCTAGAATTACTCATAACATTAATATTCAACAAGTCATTAGCACAGGCCAGTGTGCCTCTCGAGTGGAAAAAGGCCAATATTACCCCGATCTTTAATAAAGGAGACAAAAAACAAGCCAGTAATTATCGTCCTATCAGCCATACGTCTGTCCTAATTAAACTATTCGAAAATATAATCAGGGATAAAATGATCACTTTCCTCGAAACAAATGAATTGATAACTGATAGTCAGCATGGATTTCGTAGTAATCGGTCTAGTCTTACCAACCTATTAACCTTTTTCAACGATGTTTATACATGTTGGGACGCCCGAAGCCCATATGACGTAATTTACCTAGATTTTCAGAAAGCGTTTGATAAAGTTCCTCACGTTAGGCTTATTTCAAAACTGCGTTCCCACGGTATTAACGACCATCTATGTGCGTGGATTCATGACTGGCTCACCGACAGAGAACAACATAAGAACATAAGAACATAAGAACGCAGGAGTCTACAAGAGGCCGGTAGGCCTGTACGAGGCAGCTCCTTTGACCCTAAGCTCCCGTGTATCTAACCCCACCTAATATCGCTGTCCATGAATTTATCTAGTCTATTTTTGAATGTGACAATTGTATTGGCACTCACCACATGACTGCTAAGCCTATTCCTCTCATCCACCACCCTGTTAGTAAACCAATTTTTGCTTATGTCCCTGTTGAATCTGAATTTATCCAGTTTAAACCCGTTACTTCGTGTCCTACCCGGTTCTCTTACCAACAAAACCTTATGAATGTCTCCCTTATTAAAGCCCTTCATCCATTTATAAACCTCGATCATGTCTCCACGCACCCTTCGCCTTTCTAGAGAATGCAAGTTTAACTGTTTGAGTCTTCCCTCGTATGGCAAGTTTCTCAACCCCTGAATCATCTTAGTCATTCTCCTCTGCACCGATTCTAACATTTTGATATCCATTCTATAGTAAGGTGACCAGAACTGAACCGCATAGTCAAGATGAGGTCTAACTAATGCTAAATATAGTTTGAGGAAGACTTGGGCGCTTCTGTTGCTTACGCTCCTTGAAATAAATCCCAGTACCCTATTAGCTCGATTTCTAGCTTGAATGCATTGTGCCCTTGGACGGAGATCAGAGCTCACTAAGACCCCTAAATCCCTCTCGCACCCAGACCTACTTATGATAGTGTCATTTAAGCAATAGTTATGTGAGGGGTTGTTCCTACCTACACTCAGAATACTGCACTTCCCTACATTGAACTCCATCTGCCATTTATCCGCCCATTCATATAATCTGTTGAGTTCACCTTGGAGAATACTAGCGTCCTGATCCGACTCAATTACTCTACCGATCTTGGTATCATCTGCAAATTTACTAACATCACTACTAATTCCTGTATCTAAGTCATTGATATAAATAATAAACAAAAGTGGACCTAATACCGAACCTTGTGGGACCCCACTCGTAACACATCCCCAGTCAGATCTTTTACCATTGATTTGCACTCTTTGCTTCCTATTGCTAAGCCACGCCTTGACCCAGTTCAAAACTTTACCCTCTACTCCGTGAAACATCGGATTGGCAACCCGTCACCAGTGGCGTTCCCCTAAGTTCGGTCCTGGGGCCAACACTATTCATAATTTACGGAAACGACTTAGAAACTGATATCCTATCAAAAGTAGCCAAATTCGCCGACGACACCAAATTAGGAGGTACGGTAATGAACAGTCAGAGTTGCGAGAACATTCAATCAGACTTATTAAGACTTGCCGACTGGAGTGAAAAATGGCAAATATCAGATTCAAGGACATGAGCTCAGCGAAGTAAAACAAGAAAAAAGATCTTGGTGTCATTATCAGTAACACTCTTAAAATGAGTGATCAATGTTCTACAGCGAGTAAAAAAGCCAATATGATGTTGGGATTAATCTCAAGAAACTTTGATTATAAATCACCCGAACTTATGAAGAGATTATATTTAGCATTTGTAAGACCACACCTAGAATACGCCATTCAGTTCTGGTCACCGAACTATATCAAAGATCAAGTTTTGCTAGAAAAGATACAGCGACGAGCAACCAAACAAATTCCAGCGCTCCGAAACTTGCCATATGACGAGCGTTTAAAGCGTTTAGATATGTTTTACCTAAAAAAGCGAAGGATAAGAGGGGACTTAATTGAAGTGTTCAAAATCCTTAATGGATTCGACAACATTAACCCAGATAGTCTATTTCAGAGAGACACCAACACAAGAACACGCAGCAACGGTATGAAGTTAAAGGGAAATCGATGTTACACATTGGTGTACAGAAGTTTTTTCAATAACAGAGTCGTCGATCACTGGAATAGACTCCCACCGTCAGTAGTTAGCGCACTGAGTATCAATAGCTTTAAGTCTTCTTTGGATAAGTACTTCAGGGATATAAGGTTATACTGACCCTCTTTCGCATGTTTTCAGACGGATTGCAGCAAGACTTCAACCTATATTCATGTCATTCTCCCCCACAACCTAGATTGCAAGTAGCGAAAGTCAACAATAGAGTAAAGCAACAGTTAATGTCCGCATGACAGGTGGAGTGAGGTGTGGGTGCAGTAAGGTGACAGGTTACTGGTGCGTGCCTAGTACCGCCTGTAAAATGAGAATCAAGCCTCCACCTGTGCCCCTGAAACTACACCTCACCCATCGTGAGTATTAGGGGGGATTCTGGGGCTGCCCTGTGTAGGCCACTCGTCCTCTTCCAGTTTCCCTGTATTTCTATGTTCTTATGTAATGAATTCATTTTCCCCCACAGCTTAGGTTACTAGTAGTGTAAGTAGTGTAATACCCAAACGGGATGAATTACTTGCCTACGTTGACGTAAAAAGACCGGACGTGATTGCCATCACCGAAACGTGGGCCACCTCTGACCATCTAATGACCGAATTCTCAATTCCGGGATACGAGAACTTCTACAAAAACAGACTTCACAAGAAAGGAGGAGGTGTTTTATGTTACGTCAAGAACAAATTAATACCCTGCTGTGGAAATAACCAAAGAAGACTCAGAGAAATATGACACTGTATATGTTGAACTGCAGACTAGCAAGCACAACAAAATAACGATTGGAACCGTCTACAGACCTCCAAAGCAACAATCAGCGGACGACGAAGCGCCATACGAGGAAATTCACACCATAACACAAAACAAACAATGAGTCATTATCGGGGACTTTAACTGTGCCAACATTGACTGGACCACGATAATTGGAGATCGGGAGGGTAACAGATTGCTAGAAATGTTAGAGGACACCTTTCTAACTCAGATTGTTACTCAACCGACAAGGGAAAATAACTTATTAGACCTAGTACTCGTGAGTGATTTCGATTTCACACGTGAATGTCAAGTCGGTGAAAAACTGGATGGTTGCGACCATCACCTAATTCGCCTAAAGATCAGAACAGACCACGAACTCGCCGAAAACACGTCCAAGACTACAAAAGAGCCAATTTTAATTTCGCTCCTGAGCTGCTAACCCTCAGAGAAACTGGGAGCCCATGAACTTCACTCTTGTGGACGGAGCGTGGAACGGCTTCAAGAAAAAACTCCTGGAGGTAGAGAGAACAACTGTTCACATGAAGACAAGGAGAACAAACAATGCCATAAGCCCACCATGGATGACTACCCAAGTTCGACGGGCGATTAATTTAAAGAAGAGAAAATACATCTTGCTAAAGGGGCGCGCCTATGGGTCTCCTCATGCGCATATGGTACGTCCAATAGCTTTGAAATTCTAATATGTTGTTTGTTGATGTAAAGAAATTATATTCTGCGAATTTCATCAAAATCGGGTGAAGTTTAGGAGAGACTCATATAAAGCGTGTTTTTCATTTTTTTTGTTTCACAGGCTTTATTTTTCAGTTAATCGCTTTGAAAAAAAATACCATAGAAACTTTCTGTACCTATCTACATTTTGTTGGAAGTGAATTTTTGATTTTTTGTTTTGTCTTCGAAGAAAAAAAATTACAATTTTTTGTCACTTATTATTTTCTCCATTCTGTGTCCCGTTTTCTTTTGACATTTTTGAAAATCCATTTCCAACAAAAAATCGCCCTTTAGTTGTAGTTTAAAATGATACCTAACAAAAGTCATTCACACGTTTTACCGATTTTGTGAAATTATTTGAAGGTTAAAAAGATACTTTTCGAGATATCGGCTCCTAAAGATTTGTTCTACATTTCTCTCTGTCTTGCCATTTGTATTTATCTGATTGGTATGAAATTCTCTCATATGACTGTATATACCTTGTTGACTTACCTCAGAATGATAAGGCATCTGGTCCCCCTTTCTAAGAAAGTATTACTCACTCGCAGGTGAGGGTGTCAGAAGGCGCCACCTTTCTCATTGTGGCCAGATAGCGCGAGTGCCGCGGGAGTGCCTTGCTTCTACGCTACTCTCTTGCTTGTTTTCTGAGGTTTGGCCGCTCCATAAGCCCTCTTGATGTTGGTGACTTTTTCTCGTTGCCTTGCGCTTGTACATCATTTGTCAGGACGTTTTTTTGGCTAGAGAGGAGAGAAAAGTACGACATACTTTTCCCGTCTGTCTCTCGCTTGGCACTGGCGCGCTGGCACCTCTCTTTCTCCCCTGCCTCTCCGCGCGAAGAAGAGAGCATGACAGATGACAAAATTTACGAAGAAATAAAATATTCTAATGCAAGTTTTACGTATATACGAATGATACCGCATATGTTGACAAGAGCGTCTTATAACGCGCTTGTCCGACTATTACTCTAAAGCCCCCCCAAGGGGGAGGGATTTTAATTTTACGAAAACAAACCTCACCACATGGTAATTTAGGGTTTCCCGGCCACGTTGAGCGAAAAACATGTACTCGTCCGATTTTAAATATATTCGTCAAAAAATACCCCATAGGCGCGCTCCTAAAGGAAAACAGCACTGAAGAGGCACGCGAACAGTACCATCGAAGCCTCAGAGCTTGGAGAACTCTCATTCGCCAGCGTAAACGCGACTATGAAAAGCAAATTGCACGCGAAGCCAAGTCCAACCTGAAAAAGTTCTTCACGTATATTAGAACCAAAAAGAAGACAAAAAGCAATATCGGTCCCCTAAAAGATGAAAGTGACGTACTAACGCAGGACAGCAGACAAATGGTCGAAATCGAGAACACCCAGTCCGTACCCGAGAGCCCTACCCCACCGATGGGAATCACTCCCCTAGAAATTGGCACAATCGACGAACGGGATGTGAAAAAGTACCTAGACAAACTCGAGACAAACAAGTCCACCGGACCCGATGACTTGTCACCCAGGCTGCTCAAGGAACTCCAGCGGCAAATCTTCAAGCCACTCACCGCCATCTACAATCTGTCACTACAACAAAACAAAGTCCCAAAAGACTGGAAACAAGCGAACTTAACATCGATCTACAAAAATGGAGACAAAAGCGTGGCCCTAAACTACAGACCAATCAGCTTGACCTCAGTGGCGGGAAAAATCCTCGAGAAGATCATCAGAGACAAACTCGTTAGGTTCCTTGAAGACAACAACATCATTTCCGATGCTCAGCACGGTTTCAGGAACAAGCGCTCATGCTTAACGAATTTATTGGACTTCTTCCAAGGTATCTATGAAAACTGGGATAATCATATCCCCAGCGATGTTATATATCTAGACTTTCAGAAAGCCTTTGACAAAGTGCCACACGAAAGATTCCTCAAGAAACTTAAGTCGGCGGGGTTAGGCGACAATCTGACAGCGTGGATCAAAGACTGGCTCACTGGAAGAAAACAACGAGTTGTACTCAACGGACAGGCCTCCGAGTGGCTCCCGGTCACAAGTGGAGTGCCACAGGGGTCAGTGCTGGGACCCATACTTTTCATCATATATATCAACGACCAAGAACTAGGATTAAAATCCAATCTTTCAAAATTTGCCGACGACACTAAGGTGGGTGGGAAGCCCCTCACGACGGCAGACTGCGAAATTATCCAGTGAGACCTGGACCAGATCACTCGGTGGTCAGAAAAATGGCAGATGTCCTTCAACACTACCAAATGTAAAGTAATGCATATCGGATCCAGAAACAGCAATCACACATACCACATGGTTGGCGAACCACTACATGTAGTGCAAGAGGAAAGAGACCTCGGCGTCACCATCAGCAGTGACTTGAAACAAACAAAACACCTGTAAGAAAGCCAGTACAATACTTGGGTTCATAGCGAGGAACATCGATTACAAGACGCCGGGAGTTATGTTATCCTTGTATAATTCGCTGGTAAGGCCCCACCTGGAATACGCCGTGCAATTGTGGTCTCCTAATTACAGGAAAGACATTGAATTACTTGAGAGAGTACAGCGCCGCACCACGAAGATGATACCATCACTGAGGACGAAGCCCTATGAAGAGCGACTCGAACGGCTCAACCTCTTCACGTTGGAAAAGAGACGACTGCGGGGAGACATGAAACAAGTCTTTAAGTACCTGAACAAGCTAAGCAACGTTGATCACTCCAAACTCTTCACGCTACAATTTAACCTGAGAACAAGAAACAACGGAAAAACAATTTAAGCAAAGCGATGCAATACCGACATCGGCAGGAGTTATTTTTCGAATAGAGTTGTTCGCCACTGGAACAGCCTTCCTGCGGAAGTGGTTAGCGCAGAGACCATCAACTCCTTCAAGAAACGCATTGATCGCCACTTTGCCGCATCGGGAGTGAAGTGAATGTACCCAAGAGTAGATACACAAGTGCTTTAATCCTTCCCTGCAAGCCACTCCTATGGCAAACGGATTGATTAAAGCACTGAACGCAGGCAGCCTAGTAATGAGCCAACAGGCTTTCTGCGCAGTCATGTGGTGAGTGCCAATACAATTGTCACATTCAAAAATAGACTAGATAAATTGATGGACAGCGATATTAGGTGGGGTTAGATACACGGGAGCTTAGGGTCAAAGGAGCTGCCTTGTACAGGCCTACCGGCCTCTTGTAGACTCTTGCGTTCTTATGTTCTTATGTTCTTACTGCTAGTCCATGTTTCCATGTTTCCTCCTATTGATATTGGATTAGGAGTGGGTGCATAGCGTAATTGTCTTCTCGAGAGAGAGAGAGAGAGAGAGAGAGAGAGAGAGAGAGAGATTGAGATTTGCACGCGACGGTATTTGGATGATTGACTTTCTTTCTCTGTTTCTCTTCCTTTGTGTCATTCTCTTATCGTCTCTCCTTTTTATCCTCATCTCCTTCATTTCTTTTATTTCCTTGGTGTTGTCTTTCTCACTTCTTTCTTCTATTTGTACTTTGTCTGATTGCAACACCAACATCCCTTTTGTCATTCCCTTTATGTCGTGCCTTTCGTTCTTTCTCTCTCTCACTCACAGATTCATTTTCTCATTCTCTCTCTTATTCTCTCTCACACATACATACACACACACTGTCTGTCGATCTACCTAACTACCTATCTATCTATCTTTCTTTCACTTTTTTTTTCTCTCACACACACTCACACACTCTCAGCCCCTCTCTCTCTCTCTCTCTCTCTCTCTCTCTCTCTCTCTCTCTCTCTCTCTCTCTCTCTCTCTCTCTCTCACACACACACACTCACACACACACACTATCGGTCTTGCAAACTATCTATCTATCTATCTGTCTTCCGTCACACTCAACCTTCGCTTTCCAACACCATCTCGTTACGCGCCTCTCGCACAGACTTTCCATAACCTTTACAACATCCAATGGTCCTGCTTCTTCCCTTCCTTTTCCTCCCTCCTTTTTCTCATATGTCTTTCTTCCCTTTATTTTCCACTCTCCACTTTATCCTTCTCCTTCTTCCCTTCCTTTTCAATCCTCTTTTTCCTTCTTCCCTTCCTCTCCTTTGTCTTCTTCCTCCTCTTTCCCTTTCTTTTCCTTCCTCTTCTTTCTCCTTTCTTTCTTTCTCTCCCGCTTTTTAACCCTTCTTCCTTTTCTTCATTTCCCCTCCTTTTTTTCCTCTATCTTCTTGTCATTTCCAAGGAGAGAGAGAGAGAGAGAGAGAGAGAGAGAGAGAGAGAGAGAGAGAGAGAGAGAGAGAGAGAGAGAGAGAGAGAGAGAGAGAGAGAGAGAGAGAGAGAGAGAGAGAGAGAGAGAGAGAGAGAGGGGAGGGCACACGGTGATATACGAGAAACAAAAGCTAAGTGGAGGGGGAGTACATGAAGGGCGCGCGCGCACACACACACACAGCGCGAGAAACAGTAAAAATAATAAATGTCAAGACATACTTTTACCAAGTGAACAAACAATGAGGAGGAGGAGGAATAGGAGGAGGAAGAGGAAGAGGACGAGGAGGAGGAGGAGGAGGAGGAGGAGGAGGAGGAGGAGGAACACAAAGTAACACAAAGAAAGAACAAACAACAGCAGACCTGCAGGTCCTTACGAGGCTGTTTGTGACAATCTACACTAACTATCTAATCAAAGGTGGAAGATGAAGGACAGCAAAGGCGAAGGCTCCTCCCCACCCCCGAATCCCTCCAGCCAAAGCTGGCAGGAAAGGAAAAAGAATCATGCAGCAGCATGGAAAAAACTGCATGGAATTTATGTAGGAAAGAGGAAAGAACTACCATTACTGCTATCACTAACCGGGCTATATAAACGGAAAAGGACACCAGTATTCGAAAGAACTTAACGTTATTATGACAATGAGTAATATCTTAGTTGCTGGTTGGATTCAAGATACTTGTCTAATATATTTTTGAAGGCCGTAAGTGTTGTACTATCAACGACATCACAGGGTAGAGAGTTCCAAACATTAACAACTCGATTGAAGAAGAAGTGTTTAGCTTCGTACGACGAGAATCTTTTACCACTTATCTTCAAATTGTGATTTCTTCTTGTTCTATTTGATCGACCAATTGTAAAGTAATCTTCCGTATTAATATCACTGAATCCTTTAAACATTTTAAACACTTCTGTTAGATTGCCTCGCATTCTTCGTTTTGATAGGCTGAATAAATTTACTTCTTTAAGCTCTGTTCATATGATAAATTTCTCAACTTAGGAATCATCTTTGTTTCTCTTCGTTGAACCCGTTCCAACTTTTCTATCTCTTTTCTGTAACAGGGAGACCAAAACTGTACACAGTACTCTAGACGGGGTCGAACCAACGAATTATACAGTTTTAATATTACTTTTTCCGATTTATTATTAAAGACTCGTCCGATGAAGCCAACCAATTTGTTTGCAGTTTTAACTACCTCGGAACAATGCTGACCGGGCTTTAAATCGCTTGATATAGTGATTCCAAGATCATTTTCTTTACTTACTGCAGAAAGTTGTTGGCCATCCATTACGTTCCGAACGCGATTGTTATTTTTTCCGATGTGCAACACTTTACATTTGTCACCGTTAAATTTCATTTCCCATTGATTGGCCCAACGTGCAAGTCGATCTAGATCTGATTGTAAGGCTTCTTCGTCGAGTGTCGCAGTTACTTTACTAGCAATTTTTGTGTTATCAGCAAATTTTGATACTTTGCAGGTGAGCCCATGATCGATATCATTAACATAAATGAATAAGAACATGGGGCCAAGCACTAATCTTTGAGGTACGCCGCTTCTGACATCGAGCCAGTTAGAAGTAACACCGTTTAGAACTACTCTCTGTTTCCGCTCAGAGAGCCAGTCCACAAGCCAATTGTGAATGTTATCCGAGATACCGTGCGCCAATAGTTTGCTGAGCAATCGTTGGTGGGGGACCTTATCAAATGCCTTTTGAAAATCCAGACATATGATATCTACTGATCTGCTTTCATCGAACACCTCAAAAATATAATGAAAAAAATCAAGTAAGTTAGTTAAACACGAACGTTTATTACGGAAGCCATGTTGCGAATTGTTTATTTTCTTCTAAGAATTCCGCCATGTTGTCGCTAATGATAGTCTCCATTAACTTACAAACAATCGATGTCAGGCTAATTGGTCGATAGTTTCCTGGATGAGAATTGTCCCCCTTTTTAAAAATTGGTGTGACATTTGCTAGTTTCCAATCCGACGGATCTTTTCCGGCTGTTAAAGATTTATTGAATATGATGGAGAGCGGTTTACAAATTTGATGTTTGATTTCTTTTAAGACCCTAGGGGTAATTTTGTCTGGACCAGGAGCTTTGCTTACTTTAATCTTTTCAATTGTGCGTAAAATGTCACTTTCTACGATGAGCACGCCACTAAACATCTTTTCGGTCCTTTTAACCTCCGGCGGTTGAGGTGATAAACAATCTTCGTTGGTAAATACGGATGCGAAAAAGTTATTTAGGATTGCAGCCATTTCATTTTCATCGTTCGTGTGGTTACCATTATCATTAGCAAGCGGTCCAATACCACAAGTGAGTGAATTTTTATTATTTACATAGCAAAAAAATTATGTAGGATTAGATTTACTCGTTTCCGCTATATATATTCTTCAAGATTTTTCTTGCTTCTTTTTATTAATTTCTTGGTTTAGCGGCGAATTCTGTCCAACTCTAGTTTGTCAGCCTCACTCTGAGTTGATATGTATCTACTGTATACGCGTTTTTTAAGAGATAGGCTATTTTGAATTTCGTTATTCCACCATTTGGGTTTCTTCTTGAAAGCTGAACGTCTGTTACTATAGGGTACGCATATGCTTATGGCATTGTTCAATATTGTGGTGAAGGCCCCCCAAGATTTATCAATATATGTTTCTGCCGATATTTTAGTCCAGTCAGAATTATTTAGAATTGATCGGAGTCTTACGAAATTCGCTCACTGATAATCAGGCACCTTTTCTTTACTAAGAGTTACTTTACTTTCTTTCATATTGATGGTGAATGTGATTGTTCGGTGATCCCTAGAACAAAAAATTGGACCAACATTTACTTCGTTAACTAGATCAGCTGTCGTTGAAAAGATAAGGTCAAGTATATTATTTTCCCGAGTCGGTTTTTGAACGTGTTGATGAAATCACTTTCTATAAAATTTGTGTACAGGTCGAGCCCTGTATGACAGTTCAACTGTTCACCCCATCTTTTCACTGGCAAGTTAAAGCCCCCAACAATTACTGCCTCGCAGTTGCTACTTGTTTCTAATAATAATTCACTTAATGCGTGGTCGATATCAAGAGTCTGCCCTGGCGGTCTGTATATAAGTTCAATTACTATTTTATGAGGTTTATTTTTATTTTCAATGAAGGCCGTGTCTACATTGGTTATAATATCTGTTTTCACGGATACTGGATGGAGAGTGTTGTGGATATAAAAGATAACGCCTCCACCCCGGTTGTTCTCTCTTTCATGACTAAAGATGGTATAACCCGGTAATCTATATTCCGCAATGAAATCTCTATTTGAAGTGTCTATCCAAGATTCTGTGACTCCGATGATGTGATAATGATTTATAGCTGCGAGGACTTCTAAGTCTTCAAATTTTTACGTAGGCTACGAGCGTTTACATAGCAAGCTTTAATGTGATTCGAGTCGGGGGTTTCGCGGGATGAGTGCTCCCTTACGGTGGAGCTGCTGATGTTCTCGCCTCCGCGTTTTTTGGCTTTCGAAGAGCCACTTGGTCACAGAGCAGCCTCCCGAAACGGGCTGCTCCAACAGGGTTTAAGTGGATGCCATCAGCAAGGAACAAGTCTGAATTGTGAGCAAAGGGACTGAAGTCTGTTGTTTGTGCTGAAGGTCTTACTGTAAAAGCTAGATTCGGCACCGACCCTCGGGAGGATTCCTGAGATTATGATGTTACTGGCATCCGTTTTACGTTTAGATTGCTTGATCATGCGGCGGTATTTCTCAAGCAGTTCCTCAGAAGTATACATGGAGTATACATGGAGAAGGAGGAGGAGGAGGAGGAGGTGGAGGAGGAGGTAATAGCTTGTCCACAAAAAAAGAGAAAGGAGAGGAGGGAAGGGATAAGGAGAAGGAGGAAGCATGGAAGCGTGGAAGAACAGACGAGAGCCAATTTTTTTCTGTACGAGGCTTCCCGCTCCAGGGATTCAGCAGTTCGTCGGCCGCTTCAGTGAGTTTTTTTTACAGTATCGGACCAAACAAGAACAAAAAGCTAAAGAACAGAAAAAGCTAATGGCTGCTCCTGTTAAGAAAAGACAGTTTGAGTCAGGGGTGTGGAGTCGGATATAAAAACAAATCAACTCCGACTCCCACTCCAGGAAATTTTATGGTTGCGACTCCGACACAGACTCCATCCTCCTTCCTCTTCCCTCTTCTGCAGTACAGTGGTAAGCAAGTAAAACCCCGGCACACCACACACCACACCGCACCCACTAGGGACACATTACCTCAGTTTGCATACACGCCTTGGGAGAAATTCACAAGTTGGTTAAGCAGGATCGTTCATTTCTAAAACCGTGCTGAGTATCAGAATGTACAGTTTTATCCTCTAGGAAGTTTACAAGTTTGTCTCATAATTTTCTCGAAGATTTTGCCTGACACTTATGTCAAGGAGGAGGAGGAGGAGGAGAAGAAGGAGGAGGAAGAAGAGAAAGAGGAGCAGGGGGCGGGAGAAGGAGGAGGAGGAGGAGGGGGAGGAGGAGGAAGAGGAGGTAAAATAGGAGACAGCAGAGAGTGGAAGGTTATGTGGATAGAGGAAAAAGATAAGTAAAGGAGACGGAGGCGAACACGACGGTGCGGGAGGAGGAGGAGGAGGAAGAGAAGGAGGGGAAAAGTGAGGAGGAGGAAGAAGAAAAGGAGGAGAAAAATAGAATAGAATAGCGACAACTAAAAAGGAGAATTGAAAGATTGGAAGGTTACACATATGAGGAAGGAGGAAGAAGAAAGTAAGAGGAGGAGGAGGAGGAGGAGGAGATGAAGGAGTTGTAGGAGGAGGAGGAAGACGACGAGGAGAGAGAAGAAGAAGAAGGAGAGGAGGAGGAGGAGGAGGATAAATGGAGAAACACACTTGATAGCACATTCCGGGGAGAGAGAGAGAGAGAGAGAGAGAGAGAGAGAGAGAGAGAGAGAGAGAGAGAGAGAGAGAGAGAGAGAGAGAGAGAGAGAGAGCACACATATTAAGTCGGTTTAATTATAGGTGCGTTGGTAATATTGTGTGTGTGTGTGTGTGTGTGTGTGTGTGTGTGTGTGTGTGTGTGTGTGTGTGTGTTTGTGTGTGTTTGTGTTTGTGTGTGTGTGTGTGTGTGTGTGTGAGAGAGAGAGAGAGAGAGAGTGGAAAAAAAATATTGGAAGTTTTTTTGTTGTACGAGGTCTATTGTGTTCTGAAAGTTGTTGTTGTTGTTGTTGTTGTTGTTGTTGGTGGTGTTGTTGTTGTTGGTGGTGGTAGTGGTGGTAATAGTGGTGGTTGTGGTAATGGTGGTGGTGGTGGAGGTGGTAGTGGTGGCAATGGTGCTGGTTGTTGTGGTGGTGGTGGTAGTGATGGTAGTGGTGGTGGTGGTGGTGGTAATGGTAGTGGTGGTGGTGGTGGTTGTGGTAATGGTGGTGGTGTTGGTGGTAGTGGTGGTAATGGTGGTGGTTGTGGTAATGGTGGTGGTGGAGGTGGTAGTGGTGGTAATGGTGGTGGTTGTGGTAATGGTGGTGGTGGTGGAGGTGGTAGTGGTGGCAATGGTGCTGGTTGTTGTGGTAGTGGTGGTAGTGATGGTAGTGGTGGTGGTGGTGGTAATGGTAGTGGTGGTGGTTGTGGCAATAGTGGTGGTGGTGTTGGTGGTAGTGGTGGTAATGGTGGTGGTTGTGGTAATGGTGGTGGTGGTGGTGGTAATGGTAGTGGTGGTGGTGGTGGTGTTAATGGTTGTAGTGGTGGTAATGGTAGTGGCGGTAATGGTGGTGGTGGTGGTAATGGTGGTGGTGGTGGTGGTGGTGGTGGTGGTAATGGTAGTGTTGGTATAATATTACTGTTTATTTATTTCGTCTTAACTATCTTTTTTTTTTATTGCCAATGTAACGATTCTCCTCTTTCTTCCTTCATCTTGTTCTCCTCGTGTCTCGCTTTCCGTGTCTCCTCCGTCACTCTCTTCGCTTGGAAGTTTATTTGTCCCCTAAATCAGCGGGTTTATCACATGTTACGAACTCCTGGGAGTCATCGTTTGTAAGTTATTCATTTTATTGCACACGGAGAGAGGGAATTGAAGGGAGTAAGAGAAGAAAGAAAGAATGATTGAATGAATTACAGACAAAAGCCGAGATAAAAATACAGGAGAGAATGAGAGAAAGGAAGAAGGACAGAATGAATGAAAGGAAGAGAGGAAAGAAAGACAAAATGAATGAAAGAATGAGTGAATGAATTAATAAAAGCAGACAAAGACAGACAGAAAAACAGTGTTCATTTTCTTACATACAGAGAGAGAAGTAAAAGAAAGAAAGAAAGAAAGAAAGAAAAGAATGACAGAATGAATTACGAACAGAAACAAACAATAAGAAACATCATTCAAGCCAGAAAACAAAAACAAAAAGACTAAAACGAGTTACAAGCAAAAGGTTTAAAGAGAGGAAGAGCCGCTCATAAGTTTCCATAAATACTCATGAGGGAAAAGACGTGGAAGCAATGCGACGAAAATAGCAGATATGAAAAGTGATAATTGTGTGAGAGCGGGAACGGAAGGAACGTAACGAGGGGAGGAAGGGAACGGCGGGGAAGGGGACGAGGAGGAGGAGGAGGAAGAGGAGGAGGAGGCGGAGGAGGAGGATGGGAGTAGAAAAAGATAAGGAATGAAGGAAAGTATAGGTGAAAATCAAAGAAAAAGAGCACAAGAGAAAGAAATGTGAGGGAAGGAGATTTAAGAGGAGGAGGGATATAGAGAAAGAAAACGAATAAAGGAAAGTAAAAGTAAAAGAGGAAAATAAAAGGAAATGGTGCGGAAGGAGACGGAGAATGAGGAAAGAATGAGAGAAGAAAAAGAATGAAGGAAAGTAGCAGTGAAAAATAAAGAAGATGAGGAAAAGAGAAGGAAATAGGAGAAAGAAAACGTAGACTGAGGAGAAAATAAGAGAAAGAAAAGATGTGAAGGAAAGTAGAGGTAAAAAGTAAAGAAACAGAGTAAAGGGGAAGGAAATGGCGGGGGAAGGAAACGGCGGAGGAGGAGGAGGAGGAGGAGGAGGAGGAGGGAGTTAGAGAAATAAAAAGAATGACGGAAAGGAGTAATATAACATATACGTCAACACACAAGGGCCCATGCACTCGTTCTGGCCCCCTGCAAAACACAAGGACACATGCACTTGTTCTGACCTCCTGCAAAACACAAGGACCCATGCACTTTTTCTGGCCTCCTGCAAAACACAAGGACACATGCACTTGTTCTGACCTCCTGCAAAACACAAGGACCCATGCACTTGTTCTGACCTCCTGCAAAACACAAGGACACATGCACTCGTTCTGACCTCCTGCAAAACACAAGGACCCATGCACTTGTTCTGACCTCCTGCAAAACACAAGGACCCATGCACTTGTTCTGGCCTCCTGCAAAACACAAGGACACATGCACTCGTTCTGGCCTCCTGCAAAACACAAGGACACATGCACTCGTTCTGGCCTCCTGCAAAACACAAGGACCCATGCACTCGTTCTGGCCTCCTGCAAAACACAAGGACCCATGCACTCGTTCTGGCCTCCTGCAAAACACAAGGACCCATGCACTCGTTCTGGCCTCCTGCAAAACACAAGGACCCATGCACTCGTTCTGGCCTCCTGCAAAACACAAGGACACATGCACTTGTTCTGGCCTCCTGCAAAACACAAGGACCCATGCACTCGTTCTGGCCTCCTGCAAAACACAAGGACACATGCACTCGTTCTGGCCTCCTGCAAAACACAAGGACACATGCACTCGTTCTGGCCTCCTGCAAAACACAAGGACACATGCACTCGTTCTGGCCTCCTGCAAAACACAAGGACCCATGCACTCGTTCTGGCCTTCTGCAAAACACAAGGACACATGCACTCGTTCTGGCCTCCTGCAAAACACAAGGACCCATGCACTCGTTCTGGCCTCCTGCAAAACACAAGGACACATGCACTCGTTCTGGCCCCCTGCAAAACACAAGGACACATGCACTCGTTCTGGCCCCCTGCAAAACACAAGGACACATGCACTCGTTCTGGCCCCCTGCAAAATACAAGGACACATGCACTCGTTCTGGCCTCCTGCAAAACACAAGGACCCATGCACTCGTTCTGGCCTCCTGCAAAACATAAGGACCCATGCACTCGTTCTGGCCCCCTGCAAAACACAAGGATCCATGCACTTGTTCTGGTCCCTGCAAAACACAAGGACCCATGCACTCGTTCTGGCCTCCTGCAAAACACAAGGACACATGCACTCGTTCTGGCCCCCTACAATACACAAGGTCCCATGCACTCGTTCTGGCCGCCTGCAACACAACAGTCTACGGGAACTGGACCGAGGGTTTCGTTAAGTGTACGTGTAAGGCAGCGTTCAACTAAGGAGTGTTTAGTGTAAGAATAATGTGCTGTGCAATTTATAATACCATAAGTTCAGTTTGCGGCAACAAGTGGACTGTAATGTTGCAATGTGTGGGGGAGAGTTTAGTTAGACACGGGAGGTGGTTTTGTCACACACACACACACACACACACACACACACACATTATTAGTGATTATAAATTTAGTTATCATTAGCTCTGCTGTCACATAAGTTCCGACAAGTACGGTGTGCAAATGCATGTATACTAGATAAGGCTTCATTAATTACCTAGTATTAAGGATAATTATTAGTATATTGTGTGTATCATTTGTACACTCTGCTTTTTCCGGGTTTTAAAGACGCTTCCAC
>NC_066527.1:7449494-7481994 GCF_024679095.1 Eriocheir sinensis
GAAGGAAGGGGGGAGGAGGGAGGAAGGAAGGAAGGAAGGAAGAAAAAGGTAGAAGGAAGGGAGGAAGGAAGGAAGGAAGGAAGGAAAAGGTAGAAGGAAAGGAGGGAGGGAAGATGGAAGGAAGGAAAGGAGGGAAGGAGGGAGGGAAGAAGAGAGAGAGAGAGAGAATTTAGGGGTTAACACACACACACACACACACACACACACACACACACACACACACACACACAGAGACACACACACACACACACACACACACACACACACACACACAACACACACACACACACACACACACACACACACACACACACACACACGCACAGACGTCTTCTACATTCCTTCTTCCTGCTTTCACACGCACACACACACGCAACTTTAAGAGAGAGAGAGAGAGAGAGAGACTTTATACTCTGTGCTCTCCTGGACCGTGGCGGCGGCGTAGCACACTTCACCACTTCCTACAGGACACTGGGGCGAGGGGGGCGCCGCGTCGCGTGGACGGGGCGCGGTGGCGTCTGGCAACCCCCGCGGCGCCGTGCGTGTGTAGACGTTGGCGTGTGCCCGGGAAAACTCCGTACACACACTAAACAACGTACACTGAAGACTTACATAATAGAAGGTGGTGACTTGGCTCTAAATGGTGGTAATTATCGTACATCTGGGCTCAAAAAGGTGGTAACTATCCCACACATGGCTCTAAAAGGCGGTAATTATCGTACATTTGGCTCTAAATGGTGGTAATTATCGTACATCTGGGCTCAAAAAGGTGGTAATTATCGTACACCTGGCTTAAGGCCCCTTTCACACGAGCGGTTTCTGCCGCTGCGGCACGTGCCGGACGGTTTAGCTTTACATTGACTCCTATGGGTGCGTTCACACGAAGCCGGAGCGGCAGGACTGCCGCTCCGGCAGCCGCACCCTGCCGGACTGCCAGCAAGACCGCAGCGGCAGAAATGCCGCACAGCGGTTTTGGTGGTCATGTGTTGCTATGGGCGCGCTCACACATGCGGTGTTTGCCGCGTGCGGCGAGGGACAGTTGTCTGTCAACACTGGGAGGAAGGGCACGCGACCACTTTGTCTGCATCATTGGAAAAGCTGGTATGCACTATATTTTCCATCTTATGAACTTTCAATTAATGTATATTGAAAATGTAAGTGACTTACACATTAATTATGTATACCTCTGTACAACAAACATCTGCATATAAATTTCAGGGTTATGGCTAATTAAAAATTATCATGACACGGAGCTGCTGATCTCCGAGATGGAAAGACGGCCTTGTTTGTGGGATCCCTCAAGAGAGGATTATAAAAATGACTGAAGGAGATATCGAAGCGGATGCAGCAGACACCGCACTTGACCGTAGATGTCCAGGTGCCATGCGGCTGCCGCTCGCCGGAGCGGCAGAAACCGCTCCTGTGGAAGGGCATGCGGCTGCCGCTCCGGCATGTGCCGGAGCGGCAGAAACCGCTTGTGTGAAAGGGGCCTTAGCAGGTAGTAATTATCGTACACGGCTCTAAAAGGTGGTAATTATCGTACACTAGCACTATGCAAAATGGTACTTATCGTACAGTGACAACATTTATTTTCTTATATGAGAAAATTAATCTCATGATTTTTTTTATTATTTTTTAGTCAATTGGAGTTAAAAATATTTTTTTCAATCTTTCATGTGTTTTTATTTTATGCCACTGATTGTTATTTGCTCATTATTTTCTCCATTTTCTTTTTCCTTCATTTTCCTTTCCTTGCCTTTCTATATTTCTTTCTGTTTTTTTCTACGTTTCTCTCCTTTTCGCTTCATCTTCACTTTCTTTTTCTCTTTAGTGTTCCTTTTCCTCAGTCTCATACTTTCATCTTCTCTATCTTCCTTCTTCTTTGCCACATCCTTCTTCTTTCCCTCAACGTTCCTTCACCTTCCTATTCTTTTCCTTCGTTTCCTTCTCTTTCTCTTACGTAGTTCTCTTTCCTTCCTTTCCTTTCACTTTTTCCCTCACCTCCATTTTATTCAGCCTTTTCCCTCACCTATCTTTTATTTCTGTTTTCTCCTGTCCCTCATCTTTCTCTTCTCTTTTTAGTTCATCTTTTTATTCCATTTATCCTCTATTATTATTTCCCTCACCTTCATCTTCCCTTCTATTATTTTCCTTTTACATCTTCTCCAACCCTTTTTCCTCCTTTCCATTTTCTCCACTTCTTATAGGTGGCGTGCACATGAGTAACTGTTCGCCATCGCAACGGGGTTACTATCGGGTTGGAGGTAGCTGGTAGTCTGTAAAGCGACTTGTCGGGGAACTTGTTCGCCTTATTGGCGCACCCCAGCACTGCACAAGTGGATGGCATTTCGGCAGAAAGTCTGTCTTGCGGCACCAACGCGGAACAGATCAAAAGAAGGAGAAGCAGCGCGGTTTGTTTTGCCTCCAACTCGGCCCCGAGCTTGAACTTGATGAGTTGTGCACGCAACCTATTCCTCCATTATTTTCCTTTTCCTTTCCCTTTCCATTTTTTTCCTTTTCCACTTTTCCTTGTTTTTTCCTTCATCACCGTTTCCCTCACCTCTCCATTCCCTTTCCTCCTTCTTTCCCCTTTCCCTCTTTTCCCTCCATGCTTTACCTCTTCTCTTGCCTCCCTAATCATTTTTCTTCATTCCCCTTTCCTTCACTTACTTTTTATTCATTTTCTCGTTTTCCTTCTACTCCTCACTCTTTTTCCCTTTTCCCTTTATCCTGCTCCCACCTTACTCCTTTCCCTCACCTCTCCATTCTCTTTTCCCTTTCCTTCCCCTCTTTTTCTCTACGAGACTGAAGGGTAATCAGCCATTTCATTATTTCCTCCATTACTCCTCCCATTACGTAACCTCTTTCCTCCTTATTGCTTCCTCCGCGCCGCCGCCGGCACAGGTGAGGTGAGACACGCCAGCCTGGTGTGTGTGGAGGAAGGGGAGAGGGAGGGAGGGGAAGGATAGGGGAAAGATGAGGAAAGGCGATAGAGAGGTGAATAAATAGGAGAGGGAGGAGGAGGGAGAGGTGGAAATGGTGGGCGATAGCGGTGTTGGGAGCGGGGGAGGAGGTTTTTTACTTTTCGCTTCGCCTATTGCGCCGGTAGGCTTTCTTGGTGGGGCCTGATGGTCGGCCCCAGACTGTACCGGCGCAGACAAGTATTCATACTGGCGCTGTCTTGCTTGGCTCATACTGATGAAGAGGAAGATGAAGAGGAGGAAAAGGTGGAGGAGGAGAGGAGAAGAAAAAACAGGAAGAGGTGGGGAGGAAGAGGAGGAGGAGGAGAAGGTTGAGTGGGGGGAGGAGAAGAAAAATAAGGAAAAGGAGGGGGAGGAAGAGGAATAGAAGCAGGAGGAGGAGGAGGAGGAGGAGGAATAGGAGATAGCGGAAAAGGAGGGAGAAGTATTGATGAAGTAGGAATGGGAGGAAGGTGTGTGTGTGTGTGTGTGTGTGTGTGTGTGTGTGTGTGTGTGTGTGTGTGTGTGTGTGTGTGTGTGTGTGTGTGTGTGTGTGTGTGTGCGCGCCCAATACCTAGTAATATTCCTGCCGCTCATTGGGAGGAAGAAAAAGAATGGAATGACAAGGGAGGAAAAAGGCAGGAAAGAAAGAAAGAAAAAATGTAATAATTTTTTATCTTTTTTCCTTTGCTGTTCTATTTTTAACTTTGTTTTTGTAAGAAAATATTTTGTTCCTTTTCTTTTTTTTTCATTTCATAGTCCCTTTTTTGCTTGTTCATTTGTCATTGTTTGTTATTTTGCGAGCCATCACACACACACACACACACACACACACACACAAACACTACCCTCTCTCTCTCTCTCTCTCTCTCTCTCTCTCTCTCTCTCTCTCTCTCTCTCTCTCTCTCTCTCTCTCTCTCTCTCTCTCTCTCCCCCGTGTATCTCACACGGAAAACATGTAATTGGTGTGTTCGTGAGGTGACGCGTGAGACGCAGGTAACGTGAGGAGGAGGAGGAGGAGGAGGAGGAGGAAAAGGAGGAGGAGGAGGAGGAGGAGGAATGGAAGAGGGAAGGAGGAAAAAAGGAGGAATAAGGAGCAAGAAAGGGTTGGTGGGGAGAAAAGGAAACATGGAAGCATGGAAACACTGAAGGACCTTGCCGCCCACTTTTCAGTAATCAGCAAAGTTTGATAAGAAAGTTTGAACACATTGTTTAGTCGTTGATGTAGAGGATGTGTTCCGACCCTTGTGGCAATCCTGTAGTGACGGAGCCCACTGGAAGTTTGTCCGTCATGCGACATTCGTGTCTTTTTATTAGGTGCTGCCTAAGGCGCCGGTAGTTGAACTAATCATCACCTGAGTTATCTATTACTGCATCACCACCAACCACCACCACCACCACTATACATCACTATATATACACGAACAGCAACAACAACAACAACAACAACAACAACAACAACAACAACAACAACAACACCAGCACCACCACCACCACCACCTTTCAAATCCACACATATAAGCGAACATTATCCCAGCCACTCCACCACCACCACCACCACTTTTCATCACTATATATACAACAACAACAACAACAACAACAACAACACCAGCACCAGCACCACCACCACCACCACTTTTCATCACTATATATACACGAACAACAACAACAACAACAACAACACCAGCACCACCACCACCACCACCACCACTATACATCACTATATATACACGAACAGCAACAACAACAACAACAACAACAACAACAACAACAACAACAACAACAACAACAGCAGCACCACCACCAACCACCACCACCACCACTATTCATCACTATATATACACGAACAGCAACAACAACAACAACAACAACAGCAGCACCACCACCACCACCACCTTTCAAATCCACACATATAAACGAACATTATCCCAGCCACTCCACCACCACCACCACTCCACTCCACTCCAACCTGACACAAACAGGCCGATGCCATGACGGGTTTTATCATTCATATGTGTTTGTGCGTGTGTTTGTTTGCCACTGATCCCACACACCATTTTTTTTTATACGTGATGGAAATTGACCGAATTTAACAGTATTATATATATGTATGTGTGTATAAGTGTATGTATGTATGTATGTGTGTGTATGTATATGTGTGTATGTGTGAGTATAGATAGATAGATAGAAATAGAGACAGACACAGACAGATATAGATAGATAGATAGATAGGCAGACAGATAGATAGATAGATAGATAGATAGATAGATAGATAGATAGATAGATAGATAGATAGTTATAAAGAGATATAGATAAAAAATAGACAGACAGGCAGACATAGACAGACAGATAGATAGATAGGTAGATACACAGATAGATAGATAGATAGATAGATAGATAGATAGATAGTTATAAAGAGATAGACAGATAGATGCAGATGAATACATTGAGAGAAGAAAAGAGACCAACAGACATACAGATAGAGAGTGAGAGAGAGAAAAAGAAAGAGGGAGAGAGAGAAAGCTTATATATATATATATATATATATATATATATATATATATATATATATATATATATATATATATATATATATATATATATATATATTTTTTTTTTTCTTTTGTTCCTTCATTTTTTTCTTTCTTTATGTATATTCGTATTATAGATTGCAGCCTTACATTCACACGCACGGAGGAAAAGAAAAGCATCGAGTTCTCCTTTATCTCATTTTCATATATTTTCTCTCTCTCTCTCTCTCTCTCTCTCTCTCTCTCTCTCTCTCTCTCTCTCTCTCTCTCTCTCTCCACAGGTAGGAAGACAGAGAGGAGTAGGAGGAGGATAAGAAGAAGGAGAAGGAGGAAGGGGAATAGAAGGAAAATAGACAGAAATGAGAGTAAAGGGAGAAGGAAGGAAGAAAGGTAGGGAGGAACGGAAGGAGGGGAATGAAAGAGAGGGGGAGTAAAAGAGGAAGGAAAGGGGAAAGGGGAAGAAGGTGGGAGGGGAAGAGAGGGAAGGAGAACGGAAAGAGACGAATAACAATACAAGGGAGGAGAGGGGAAGGGAGGAGAGGAGAATGAAGGAAGAAGGGAGGAAAGAGAGGGGGAATGAAAAAGGAAGGAGAGGGGAAGGGAAAAGGGGAAGAAGGAGAGAAGGAAAGAGGGGAAGGGGAAGGAGGGGAAATGGTAAAAATGGACAGGTTTGTGAGCGGAGAAGGAAGGAAGGAAGGAAAGAGCGGAAAAGGGGAGGAAAGAGATGGGAAAATAAATGAGAGAAAGGGGAAGGGCAAAAGGGAAGAAGCAGAAAAAGAATTAGAGAGGAAGAAAAATGGTAAAAATAGAGAGAGGGGTGAGCAGAAGGGGAAGAAGGGAGGGGTGGAGCTGGAAGAGGGAGGAAAGAGGAAGGAGGGGATGGAGAGGGAATGAGAGGGGAGGGCGATAACTTCCCTCAGCAAAAGTAAATTGGCGTGGTAATCTAGCGTAAAGGAGAGACATTTTGTGAAGGTATTTCTGGAGGAGGAGGAGGAGGAGGAGGAGGAGGTGGTGAAAGAAAACGAAGCAAAGGAAAATAAAGGAAGGATAAAACGAAAGAAGAACAACAAAAAAGCAACGACAAAAACAGCAAAATAACAGCAAAGGAACACAAACCAACACAAAGAAAGAACAAACAACAGCAGACCTGATGGTCCTTACAACGCTGTTTGTGACAAGCTACACTATCTATTTAATCAAAGGTGGAAGATGAAGGACAGCACAAAGGCGAAAGCTCCTCCCCATCCCCCCATCCCTCCAGCCAAAGCTGGCAGGAAAGGAAAAAGAACCATGCAGCATGAAAAAACTGCATGGAAATTATGTGAAAGAGGAAAGAACTACAATTACTGCTACCAATAATCGGGCGAAAAAACGGACAAGGACACCAGTTTTCGAAAGAACTTAACGCTATTACGACAATGAGTAATATCTTAGTTGCTGGTTGCATTAATATCACTGAATCCTTTAAACATTTTAAACACTTCTATTAGATCGCCCCACATTCTACGTTTTGATAGGCTGAATAAATTTACTTCTTTAAGCCTTTGTTCATAAGATAAATTTCTCAACCTGTGAATCATTTTTGTTACTCTCCGTTGAACCCGATCTAACTTTTCTACGTCTTTTCTGTAATAGGGAGATAAAAACTGTACACAGTACTCTAGATGGGGTCGAACCAGCGGATTAGTTTTAATATTACTTTTTTTCCGATTTATTATTAAAGACTCGTCCGATGAAGCCAACCAATATGTTTGCAGTTTTAACTACCTCTGAACAATGCTGACCGGACTTTAAATCGCTTGATATAGTGATTCCAAGATCCTTTTCTTTACTTACTGCAGAAAGTTGTTGGCCATTCATTACGTACTGAACGGGATTGTTATTGTTTCCGATGTGTAACACTTTACATTTGTCAACGTTAATTAAATTTCATTTGCCATTGATTGGTTCAATGTGCAAGTCGATCTAGATCTGATTGTAATGCTTCTTCGTCGAGTGTCGTAGCTACTTTACAAGTGTTTTTTGTGTCATCAGCAAAATTTGATACTTTGCAAGTGACCCCATCATCGATATCATTAAGATAAATTATTATTAAGAAGAGCATGGGACCAAGCACTGACCCTTGAGGTACGCCTCTTCTGACATCGAGCCAGTTAGATGAAACACCGTTTAGAACTACTCTCTGTTTCCGCTCAGAGAGCCAGTCCACAAGCCAGTTGTGAATGTTACCTGAGATACCGTGCGCCAATAGTTTGCTGAGCAATCGTTAGTGGGGGACCTTATCAACTGCCTTTCGAAAATCCAGATATATAATATAGGGAGATAAAAACTGTACACAGTACTCTAGATGGGGTCGAACCAGCGAATTAGTTTTAAAATTACTTTTTTTCGATTTATTATTAAAGACTCGTTCGATGAGGCCAACCAATATGTTTGCAGTTTTAACTACCTCTGAACAATGCTGACCGGGCTTTAAATCGCTTGATATAGTGATTCCAAGATCCTTTTCTTTACTTACTGCAGAAAGTTGTTGGCCATCCATTACGTACTGAACGGGATTGTTATTGTTTCCGATGTGTAACACTTTACATTTGTCAACGTTAATTAAATTTCATTTGCCATTGATTGGTTCAATGTGCAAGTCGATCTAGATCTGATTGTAATGCTTCTTCGTCGAGTGTCGTAGCTACTTTACAAGTGTTTTTTGTGTCATCAGCAAAATTTGATACTTTGCAAGTGACCCCATCATCGATATCATTAAGATAAATTATTATTAAGAAGAGCATGGGACCAAGCACTGACCCTTGAGGTACGCCTCTTCTGATATCGAGCCAGTTAGATGAAACACCGTTTAGAACTACTCTCTGTTTCCGCTCAGAGAGCCAGTCCACAAGCCAGTTGTGAATGTTACCTGAGATACCGTGCGCCAATAGTTTGCTGAGCAATCGTTAGTGGGGGACCTTATCAAATGCCTTTCGAAAATCCAGATATGTAATATCTACTGATCTGCTTTCATCGAACACCTTAAAAATATAATGAAAAAAAATAAGAAAGTTAGTTAAACACGAACGTTTACAACGGAATCCATGTTGCGAATTATTTAGTATATCATTTTCTTCGAAGAATTTCACCATATTGTCGCGAATGATAGTCTCCATTAACTTACAAACAATCGATGTCAGGCTAAGTGGTCGATAGTTTCCTGGATGAGACTTGTCCCCTTTTTTGAAAATTGGTGACATTTGCTAGTTTCCAATCCGACGGAACTTTACTAGCTGTTAAAGATTTATTGAATACGATAGGGAGCGGTTTACAAATTTGATGTTTGATTTTTTTTTAAATCCTAGGGGTAACTTTGTCTGGACCAGCAGGAGCTTTGCTTTCTTTAATCTTTTCAATTGTGCGTAAAATGTCACTTTCTACGATGGGCACGCCATTTAAAATCTTTTCGGTCCTTCTAACCTCCGGCGGTTAAGGTGATAAACATCTCCGTCGGTAAATACGAATGCGAAAAAAAGTTATTTAAGATTGTAGCAATTTCATTTTCATCGTTCGTGTGGTTACCATTATCATTAACAAGCGGTCCGATACCACATGTGAGTGACTTTCTAATATTTACATAGCAAAAAAATATCTTTAGGATTAGATTTACTTGTTTTCGCTCTATATTCTTCAAGATTTTTCTTGCTTCGTTTTATTAATTTCTTCTTATATATAGGAGGAGGAGGAGGAGGAGGTGGTGGTGGGGGGTGATGAAAAAATAATAATAATAATAATAATAATAATAAGAAGAAGAAGAAGAAGAAGAAGAAGAAGAAGAGGAAGAAGAAGAAGAAGAAGAAGAAGCAGAAGAAACAACAACAACAAAAACAACAACAACAACAACAACAACAACAACAACAACAAAAATAAAAGCAACAAAGAATATATATATATATATATATATATATATATATATATATATATATATATATATATATATATATATATATATATATATATATATATATATATATATATATATATATATATATATATATATATATATATATATATATATATATACCGGTAACTGAAACTAACAGTAAAACATGGAGGAGAAGGAGGAGGAGAAAATGAAACTATATAAAGAAAATGGAAAGGCTTCTTTAGGAGTTAATGGTTCATGATATGTCTCTCTCTCTCTCTCTCTCTCTCTCTCTCTCACTTGAGCAGCCTCCTCTACAATTAAAAAAAATAATAATCTTACGTTATTAATTAGAAAACTAGATCGTTGCTTTTACACAAAAAAGTTATAAATAAATAAATAAAAAATCACGAGGAATAATCATAATCAGGTCCAGAACAGCAATTATCAAAAAGGAAAAAAAAAGAATAAAAAAAATGAGTAGGCTATGAAAATAATGCCAAGAATAATAAAAAAATAAAGCAAACAAATAACTTATTGCAGTATTAATAATAATAATAATAATAATAATAATAATAATAATAATAATAATAATAATAATGACGGTAGTAAGAGGAGGAGGAGGAAAAGGAGGTGGTGGTGGAGGTGGTAGTGAAAGGAAACTAAGCAAAAGAAAATAATCGAAGAAGAAAAACGAAAGAAGAACGACAAAACAGCAACAACAAAAACAGCAAAATATGAAGGAGAAGGAGGAGGAGGAAGAGGAGAAGAAGGTGGTGATGGTGGTGGTGGTAATGGTGGATGAACAAAAAGAAAGAAAAGAAAGACAAACCATGGAAAACAAGAACACAAACTATTAAAAGAAGAGAATAGGCTACAAAAAATGTAACTATAAAAACCAAGAACATAAATACAAAAAAGAGGACGTAGCCTAAACCATAAAGAACAAGGCATAAACAATAAAAAAAACAAGGACATATAATATTAAGAAAAAAACAAACTAACATAAAAAGAATAAACTATAAAACTCGAGGACATAAACTATTGAAAAAACAGGACAAACTATGAAAAAAAGAGTAAAATAATGAACTATCAATGGAAGAAATAACACCGAAAACAAGAAACGGAAAGAAAGGAAAGGAAAAAAAGCACCAAACATAGGAAGCGGCAAGAAAGTCAATAAATAGCAATAAGAATAGCCTAAAATAAGATAGGATAACATTTACTGTCCAGTTGTATACAAATAGTCAGAAGCTCTTCTTTTCGTGTCCTCAAAGAGTAAGACAAATAAGAAAGCACAGATGTGACACAAGGGCACAACAATTTAGTTCAAAAGATTTAACGCTAAATGCATTAGGAACCAAATCTAATGATATAAAACAACCTAAAATCAACAAGTGTAGTAAGATAAAAGAAAATCTAAGAAAAATAAGTTGTAAAAAAAAGATAAATTTCCTGAAATCAACATCTAATAATCATCTAGTGGTCACAGCTCTGTTTCTGTGATGATACTTAATATGGAGTCACATCCTCGCAAAAATAGTGGTAGGCTAATAGTAGTAGTGTTAGGAGTAGGCTAATATTAGTAGTGATATTAGTGAGAAGCGGCTGAATATAATAGTAGTAGTAGTAGTATTTAACAGTAGTAGTAGTAGTAGTAGTAGTAGTAGTAGTAGTAGTAGTAGTAGTAGTAGTAGTAGTAGTAGTTAACAGAAGTAGTAGTTAACAGTAGTAGTAGTAGTAGTAGTTAACAGAAGTATTAGTTAACAGTAGTAGTAGTAGTAGTAGTAGTAGTAGTAGTAATAGTAGTAGTAGTTGTAGTAGTAGTAGTAGTAATTAACAGAAGTATAGTCAGTTTCATTTCATCTGTCCACCAACAAAGCAGGAATTTCGATGGATGTGGCACCTGCGCATTTCAAGTTCGTGAATACGTGAAAATCAACTGTTGTGGTAGACATTCAAGCTTATATTTCAATCATATATTTGAATGTTTATGTATACAAAAAACAACGCTGTCGTTTGGATCGATAATCTAACACGCAAGCACACGAAAAGACAAGCTTGTATCAAATAACATAGTCACGTCACGCTCGAACGATCTATGGTTTTTCAAATTCATTGATTGATAGCTCACTTCAGGTATATTAAAAGACATCTGGCTCTGCAATTGCATATAAAGGATATCTTGATAGTTTACTGCATGTAAATAATGATTAATAATAAAAATAACATGAAATGATAAATAACTATTGAATGCGGTGCTAGGCTATTTAGAATATTAGGCTATCCATGCTGTTTACATGCAGCACATCAAAATTCCTTATGTATAGACACTTGCAGAGCCAGATATCACTTTATGTACCTGGATGAGATGAAATATGGGTATCTGAAAGGCTATGAATCGTTCGAGTGTGATCAGACTATACTATTTGATATACAAATTGTTCTTTCGTGTGCTTGTATGGTAGATTATCAATGCAAAGCGGCACGTTTGCAATTCATATAAAAAGTCTTGATTTTTTTTTTTTTTTGAATACACAAACATTCAAATATATCACTGAAAATATAAAGTTGATCACGCGACACGCAATCACGAACTAACAATGCGCGGGTGCCACATCTACGTTCGCGAGTGGACAGACGGAATGAAACGGACTATAGCAGTTAACAGTAGTTAATTTTTTTTTAGTAGTAGTAGTAGTAGTAGTTTAGAGTAGCAGGAGTACTAGTTAGTATTATTTAATATTAGTAATAGTATTATTAGTAGTATCAACCTTGTCCTTTCAAAATAACACGATCAAAATCTCTCGTTAACCATCAATCACCAACGACAAACCGCCAGTTACTTGCGTCGTTAATTAAGCCTTCCGTTGTGCTTCGCTTCGTGTCTCTGCTTTATTATGTTCTGAAATCACACGTAAATACAATAAACAGCTATTCAAATAATATAAAAAAAACATGATTAAAAAACACTGTCAACACTTACGTTGTTGAGGCTTCCGTTGTTCTCTTCGATTTACTGTTTTTAATGTTCTCGAATCACACGTTAAAACAATATACAGCTCCTCAAATTAACAATAAATGAATAAATAAATAAATAAATATACATATACACGGGCCAACGACCTTCTTCCACAAAGTACCAAGGCTACTGTGTGTGTGTGTGTGTGTGTGTGTGTGTGAGAGAGAGAGAGAGAGAGAGAGAGAGAGAGAGAGAGAGAGAGAGAGAGAGAGAGAGTAACTGATTGAAAAGTAAGAGACCAAAATAAAAAGAAATATCAACTTAAAATAATATATATATATATATATATATAAGCAGATGACCATGGTATTAATTTAAATATAGAGATAATTCAGTGTCTTATGTAAACGTACACGTATTATAAACCTACGGTAATAATATTCAGTCACGTTTTTTATGATTTATATACATACATACGTTTACAAAAGACATACAAATTCCATATAGAGAGAAATGAACACCCTGATTTGCTTATGGATATTTTGGGTTCTCATTTGGTTTGTTTCGATTCTATTTCTTAATTTTCAACTCGGATATTTATTATTTCATCTAGATATATATTAAAATAAAAACAGAACTGATTTTTTTCCACTGAAGGGCATTTTTGCATTGGTTAAGCTATATATATATATATATATATATATATATATATATATATATATATATATATATATATATATATATATATATATATATATATATATATATATATATATATATATATATATATATATATATATATATATATATATATATATATATATATATATATATATATATATATATATATATATATATATATATATATATATATATATATATATATATATATATGTATATATATACCAGATTAATTTAAACATTTTCCTTATACCTCCGAACGTCAAAACTCCGGAAGTGCGTCATCTCTGAAGTGACGTCACAGGAACCACGTCACGTGACCATACCACCAGCCAATCACAGCAGAGAGAGAGAGAGAGATGTCACTCAGGTGTGGTTGTGAGTGTACGAAGGGAACAAGAGAAGGAGGAGAAGGAAGAAGAGTAAGAGAAGACATTAGTGAAGCAGAAAGGCGAAGGAAAAAGAAAACGCCAGTGAAGGAGGTAATAGTCTGTTTTGTAATCTCTCTCTCTCTCTCTCTCTCTCTCTCTCTCTCTCTCTCTCTCATCATATTTCATTTAACCATCTGCTTTTTTCTTCAGCCTAATATGTCTCCTATTCCTTTCCTTTTTCTGTATCTGTCTCTCTTATGAACGTCTCTAACCTAAATTCACTAAACTGATGAAAGGAAAACAGAGAACATTACCAATAAGAGCGGGTACTTGTATAATCGTTTCCTTTTCCCTAAATAAGCACGCGTGAAATCAGTAGGTTATTTTTCTTCCTATTACGCCTTTTTTTCCCAGTTTCGCAACTTGTTATTATGAAACAGCTAAGAATGAGAGACGAGGAACACCGAAAAATAAGAGAACGTGAAATTATATAATCGTTGCGTTGCTGCTAAATACGATCGCTTGAAATCAGTAATCCAATTTTCTTCTAATAATGTCTTTTTTCTAAGTTCGCATCATGTTATTACGAAAAAGCTAATACAAAGAACACACCCACAAATAATGAGTATTTATAATCGTTGTGTTGCTACTAAATACGAATACGTGATATTAGTTGGCTATATTTCTTTGAGTATATACATTTTTCATACCTTCATTTGTTATCGTATTAAGGGAAGAGTTATGGAAGGGAAACAAGGAACACTGCGACAAAAAGAAAGTGTGATTTTATGATCGCTGAGTTCTTAAATATCAGTGCGGGAAATCAGTAGGGTATTTTTCTTAGTTTTTTTTTTCTTTTGTAATATCTGAACTTTTTCTATATAATGGAAGGGAAACAAAGAACACTGCAACAAAAGGAATGTGTAACTATAATCGTTGCGTTCTTACTAAATACGAATGCGTGATATATTAGTAGGCCATTTTTCTACTAATAGATTTTTTTTTATCTCATACTTCTTCTTATTGTTAAGAGTGATGAAAGGGAAACGAGGAACGCCAATAAAAAAAAAAATGTAATAATCGTTGCCTTGATGTTAAATACGAACGCGTGAAATCAGTAGGCTATTTTTCTTCTATTATGGCTTTTTTCTAATATTTCCACTTGTTATTACGAAAGAGTGGTGGAAGGGAATAAAGAACACCAACGAAAAGAATGTGGAATTATAACCGTTTCGTTGCTACTAAATTAGGGCGCGCGAATTAGTAGGCCATTTTTCTATTTGTATATTTTTTTTCTCATACCTCCACTTGTTATTGCTAAAAGGAGTGATGCAAGGGAAACGAGGAACGCCAATATAAAAAAAATGTAATAATCGTTGCTTTGCTGCTGAATACGAATGCGTGATATTAGGAGGGTATTTTTTTTCTTATGATAGTTGTTGTTTTTTCTAATATCTCCACTTATTTGAGGGAAGGGAAATAAAGAACGCCAACAAAGAGCACGTGGAATTATAATCACTGCGTTCCTATTAAAATAGAGCGCGCGAAATTAGTAGACCATTTTTCTAGAAGTATATTTTTTTTCTCATACCTACTATTGTTATTGCAAAAGGGAGTGATGAAAGGGAAACGAGGAATACCAATAATAACAAAATTTGTAATAATCGTTGCCTTCCTACTAATACGAAAGCGTGTATTAGGGAAACTGCACTAACGCAATGAAGGTTCCAGTAATGAACACCAGTGAGTGCCGGGGATCGAAGGCGGGTTTTCTAAGTAGACGTCGGGGCAGCATTCCAACTACGCCACCGATGAGCTAAGAGGTCACCCGCCAGAGGCCACTTCGGCGACTTATGATATTACGGTACGAACGTGTGATATTAGCAAGCTGTTTTTCTTATAGTATTTTTTTCTAACATCTCCACTTGTTATTACGAACGAGCTATGAATGAAAACCTCCAATAAAAAGAATGAGTTATTATAATCATTGCGTTGCTACTAAATACGAATGGGTGATATTATTAGGCCATTCTTCTTATCGCAGTTGTCTTTCTAATATCCCTATTTGTTATTACGAAAGAGTGATGAAAGGGAAACGAAGAACACATTAAAAAAGAGAATGAATGTTTATTATCATTTCGTCACTACTAAATACGAATGCGTGATATTAGTAGGCTATTTTTCTTATAGTATATATGCATTTTTTTTCAATACCTCGTCTTGTTACAACGAAAGTGTGATATGTAAGGGCAACAAAGAACAGCAACAAAAAGAATGAATAATTGTTATCGTTCCGTTGTTACTAAATACGAATGCGTGATATTATTAGGTTATTTTTCTAATAATAAAGTTTTGTTGTTGTTCTAATATAATGATAACTATACTAAAATACCTTAACTTATATGCAAAGAGAAAATAGCGCGTAATTTCTCTTTGCATAATGTTAAATATTTTTCTTGTTATTAGTATAGTGATGAAAGGCAACAAATGAAACCAGTAGACCATTTTCCTTTTAATATATACCTTTTCCTAATATATCAACTTGTTTTTGCTGTAGTGGTATAAGGAGGAACAGCGCAACGAAAAGAAAGTGTAATTATATCCGTTGCCTTTCCCGTAGAAAAGAAATTATGATAAATACGAACGCGTGCAATCAGTGGGCTATTTGTGTTGATATTTTTATCTTATTAGCCTCGTAATTAGGGGGCAATGGAGGAAAGCTTTTAACACTTTTCATTACGGCAAGGGAGGCAGCTCAAGGGCGAAAAACAAAAACATCAACACGAAGGCACGCTAGACGCTGCGCCGACAATAGGAAGAATAGCGAGATGCAAGAGGAGAGGTCAATTTCGGATGGAAAGGTGTCTTGAAACTCTCCTCTTGATGGCGTTTAAGTCGTAGGCAGAAAGGAAACCCAGACGATAGATGGCTGCTCCAGAGTTTACCAGCAGAAGGGATAAAAGAATGAAGATGCTGGTTAACTCTTGCAGAAGGCATTTAGATAGAATAGTGATGAGCGAGAGTAGAAAGTCGTGTGCAGCTGTGGCGCGGGAAGGGGCAAGGCAGGCAGTTAGCAAGCCCATACTAATACAAAACGCGAGAAGATAGTCCGTAATTTGTTTCGATAATCATTTATTTTCGTTACTCCTACGACTTTTATTGTTTATACTACAGACATCTGAGAACCGATTAAAGTTAACAGCTCCTTAAAGATAACTATGATAATATAATATCATACACCCATATACAAACTAGAGAAAATAACACGTGATTATTTATCTTTCCATAATATTCCGTGTTTTCCTTCTTAATCACCCATCCTGTATTTTACTAAGAAATATGAATAATGAGACAAAAAAAAAAAAATAAAGATTGTTGCTATGCGGTCCATCCCAAAACTTTTTTAGTCCTCCCTAAAAACAAGTAAGAAAAAAAGATAATTGTGACCCATACCTATGTTGAGAGAGAGAGAGAGAGAGAGAGAGAGAGAGAGAGAGAGAGAGAGTTGTGGTTGTGTGTGTGGGAAGGAAAGAAGTGATATTTAATAGGAGGATGAGGAGGAAAAAGGAAGAGAAGACATTAGTGAAGAAGAAAGGAGAAAAGGAAGAGGAAGAAGACCCCAGTGAAGAAGGAAGAGCAGGAAAAAAGGAAGGAAGGCAATAGTCTGTTTTGTAATTCTCTCTCTCTCTCTCTCTCTCTCTCTCTCTCTCTCTCTCTCTCTCTCTCTCTCTCTCTCTCTCTCTCTCATCATATTTCATTTAATATCCATCTACTTTTTTTTCTTTATCCTAATTTCTGTCTCCTATTCCTTTCCTTTTTCTGTATCTGTCTATCTGTCTCTAACCTAAATTGCTTTCACTAAACTGATGAAAGGAAAACGAAGAACATTACCAATAAGAGCGGGTACTTGTATAATCGTTTCCTTTTCCCTAAATACGAACGCTTGAAATCAGTAGGCTATTTTTCTTCCTATTACGCCTTTTTTTCTAAATTCCCAACTTGTTATTACGAAAGAGCTAAGAATGAGAAACGAGGAACACCAAAAATTAAGAGAACGTGGAATTATGTAATTGTTGCGTTGCTGCTAAATACGATCGCTTGAAAATCAGTAATCCATTTTTCTTCTAGTAAAGGTCTTTTTTTTTTCTAATATCGCATCATGTTATTACGAAAAAGCTAATACAAGGAACACGCCAACAAAAAGAATGAGTATTTATAATCGTTGTGTTGCTACTAAATACGAACGCGTGGTATTAGTTGGCTATATTTCTTACAGTATATATTTTTTTCATACCTTCATTTGTTACCGTATTAAGATAAAAGTTATGGAAGGGAAACAAGGAACACTGCGACAAAAAGAAAGTGTAATTTTATGATCGCTATTTCTCATATATTAGTTTTTTTTTCTAATATCTCAACTTTTTCTTGATAATGGAAGGGAAACAAAGAACACTGCAGCAAAAAGAATGTGTAACTATAATCGTTGCGTTCTTACCAAATACGAATGCGTGATATATTAGTAAGCCATTTTTCTAGTAGTATATATTTTTATATCATACTTCTTCTTATTGTTAGAGTGATGAAAGGGAAACGAGGAACGCCAATAAAAAAATAAGTGTAATAATCGTTGCCTTGATGTTAAATACGAACGCGTGAAATCAATAGGCTATTTTTTTTTTTATATTATGGCTTTTTTTAATATATCCACTTGTTACAAAAGAGTGTTGGAAGGGAAATAAAGAACACCAACCAAAAGAATGTGGAATTATAATCGTTGCGTTGCTACTAAATTAAAGCGCGCGAAATTAGTAGGCCATTTTTCTAGAAGTATATTTTTTTTCTCATGCCTCCACTTATTATTGCTAAAAGGAGTGATGCAAGGGAAACAAGGCATACCAATAAATAAAAATGTGATAATCGTTGCTTTGCTGCTGAATACGAATGCGTGATATTAAGAGGGTATTTTTTTCCTTATGATATTTTTTTTTCTAATATCTCCACCTGTTATTACGAAAGAGTGGTGGAAAGGAAAATAAAGAACACCAACGAAAAGAATGGGGAATTATAACCGTTTCGTTGCTACTAAATTTGAGCTCGCGGATTAGTAGGCCATTTTTCTCTTAGTCTATTGTTTTCATATCTCCTCTCGTTATTGCTGAAAGAAGTGATGTTAGGGAAACGAGAAATACCAATAAATAAAAATGTAATTATCGTTGCTTTGCCACTGAGTACGAAAGCGTTATATGACGAGGCTATTTTTATTTTTATTTTTTATATCTCCACTTGTTATTCCTAAGAGATTGAGGAAAGGGAAATAAAGAACACCAACAAAGAGAATGTGGAACTATAATCGTTTCTATTCTTCTTATCGCAGTTGTCTTTAATATCTCAACTTGTTATTACGGAAGAGTGATGAAAGGGAAACGAAAAACACACCAACTAAAAGAATGAATACTTATCATTTCGTCGCTACTAAATACGAATTCGTGATATTAGTAGGCTATTTTTCTTATAGTAAATGCCTCCAGTTGTTATTACGAAAGAGTAATATCACGTAAGGGCAACAAAGAACAGCAACAAAAAGAATGAGTAATTGTAATCGTTCCGTTGTTACTAAATACGAATGCGTGATATTATTAGGCAATTTTTCTTATAATATACCTTTTTTTTATACCTTCACTTGTTATTGCGAAAAAAAGTGATGGAAGGTAAACAAAGAACGCTAATAAAATAAAATGTGGAATTAAAATCATTGCGTTACTAATGAATTAGATCTCGCGAAATCAGTAGGCTATTTTTCTTACAATAAAGATTTTTGTTGTTCTAGTATAATGATAACTATACTAAAATAACTTAACCTATATACAAAGTCGAAAAAATAGCGCGTAATTTCTCTTTGCATAATCTGAAATATTTTTCTTGTTATTAGTATAGTGATAAAAGGCAACAAACAAATGAAACCAGTAGACCATTTTCCTTTTAATATATACTCTTTCCTAATATTTCAACTTGCTTTTGCTGTAGTGGTAAAAGGAGGAACAGCGCAACGAAAAGAAAGTGTTATTATATCCGTTGCCTTTCCCCTAGAAAATAAATTATGATAAATACGAACGCGTGCAATTGGTGGGGTATTTGTGTTGATATTTTTCTCTCATTAGCCTTGTAATAAGGGGGCAATGGAGGAAAGCTTTTAACACTTCATTACGGCAAGGGAGGCATTTCAAGGGCGAAAAAGAAAAACAGCAACACAAAGGCACGATAGACGCTGCGCCGAGAAAAGGGAGAAGAGAGAGGCAAAAGGAGAGGTCAATTTCGGGTGGAGAGGTGGCTTGATACTCTCCTCTTGACGGCGTTTAAGTCGCAGGCAGGAGGAAACACAGATGATAGATGGCTGTTCCAGAGTTTACCAGTGGAAGGGATAAAATAATGAAAATGTTGGTTAACTCTTGCAGAAGGGATTTCGATAAAATAGTGATGAGCAAGATAAAAAAGTCGTGTGCAGCTGTGGCGCGGGAAAACGCGAGGCAGGCAGTTAGCATGTCCATACTAATACAAAACGCGAGAAGATAGTTCGTAATTTGTTTCGAAAATCTTTTTTTGTTTTGTTAATCCTACAACTTTTATTGTTTATACTACATACATCTGAGAGCCGATTAAACTAAACAGCTCCTTAAAGATAACTATAATATAATATCATACACTCATATACAAACTAAAGAAAAAACACGTGATTAGTTATCTTTCCATAATCTCTCATATTTTCCTTCCTAATCTCCCATCCTTTATTTTACAAAAAAAAAAAAAAGAATAAGAAAAATTAAGATTGTTGCTATGCGGTCCATCCCAAAACTTTTTTAGTCCTTCCTAAAAACAAGTAAGAAAAAAAAATAAAGAATTGTGCCCCATACCTAAGTTTTTGCCCTCCCCCCTCCCTGAAGGCCTAACCCTGACTTTGTAGGTAAGGAAAGGGAAGGTGAGGAAGGGAAAAGAGGAAAGGTATGGTAGTGAAGAAGAGGGAAGTACGGAAAGGAAGGAGAAGAAGTGATGGAAGGGAAGGAAAGGGAATGGATGAAAATGAAAGGAAAGAGAAGGGAAGGGAAGGGGAGGCAAAGGATGGATAGAAGGGAAGGCAAGATAAGATAAGAAAGGAAAGGAAAGAGAAGGGAAGGGAAGGGGAGGCAAAGGATGGATAGAAGGGAAGGCAAGATAAGATAAGAAAGGAAAGGAAAGAGAAGGGAAGGGAAGGCGAATGATGGATAGAAGGGAAGGCAAGATAAGGTAAGAAAGGAAAGGTGAGAGATTGATGGTAAGGTAAGGAAGGCAGGCAAGGGAAGAGAAGGTGAATAATGGAAGTGAAGTGAAGGTGAGGGAATGGAAGGGAAAGGAAGGTAAAGTAAGGAAGGAAGGGAAAGAGAAGGGATGGATGGAGTGGAGGGCAAAGCAGGCCGAGAAAAGGAGGGTGAGGCAGGCCGCGGCAGGGCAGGTTTAAGCAGAACATAGGAAAGGTCATAACAGCGATGATGAAGATGATGATGATGATGGCGATGAAGAGGAGGAGGAGAAGGAGGAGGAGGGGATAATATTTTAAATTAAGTAAGATATAATAATTGGAAGGAAAAAAAGAAAAAAAAATGGAAGAGAGAGAGAGAGAGAGAGAGAGAGAGAGAGAGAGAGAGTTAACATTCGCTTTCATGCCCTCCTACTCTTAGTAACTCCTCCTCCTCCTCCTCCTCCTCCTCCTCCTCCTCTTTCTCCTCCTCCTCCCCCTCATCTTCCTCCTCCTATTTCTCCTCCTCCATATCTGAATCCTGTGTCCACATTGTCCCAGGGGCTTCGTGGTGCAGTGGTTAGCACACTTGGCTCACATCCGAGAGAGCCCGGGTTCGATTCCAGGGCGGAATGGAAAAAAAGGGCGGCTTTTCCGATACCCTACGCCCCTGTCCACCCAGCAGTGACTGGGTACCAGGTATTAATCGGGGGTTGTGTCCCGTCGCCTGGGATCTGTTCCCTTTTTCCTCCTATAATTCCTTCCCCTTCTGTCTCTCTCCGGCATATGACTACAGATGTTGCGCCGACTAAACGAAACTTTCCAACTTTCCTTTCCACATTGTCCTACCTAATGATGTGTGTGTGTGTGTGTGTGTGTGTGTGGAGTGTAACATTACTTTTCATGTGTATACCTGTACGTATAAATGTACACACACACACACACACACACACACACACACACACACACACACACATAAATAAATATTACTTGGTGATATATATATATATATATATATATATATATATATATATATATATATATATATATATATATATATATATTACTTTTATTCAACTGTTAATTAATATTAGTTCATTGTGTGTGTGTGTGTGTGTGTGTGTGTGTGTGTGTGTGTGTGTGTGTGTGTGTGCGTGTGTCTGTGTCTGTGTGGAGCGTAACATTACTTTTGATATGTATATATGTTCGTAAAAATGTACACACACAAAAAAAAGATAACAATAATTCTTACCTATATATATATATATATATATATATATATATATATATATATATATATATATATATATATATATATATATATATATATATATATTTAGATATATAACACACACACACACACACACACACACACACACACACACACACACACATCTGCTGCTGCGCCACACTCTTCATTCTGGTTGTTGTAGGATTCTGGAAGTAGAAATTCTCTCTCTCTCTCTCTCTCTCTCTTCTTCTTCTTCTTCTTCTTGTTCTCGTTCTTGTTCTTGTTCTTGTTCTTGTTCTTCTTTTCCTTCTTCTTCTTCATATTCTCTTTTCCCTCTTTCTCACCCTTTTTCCTCTTTTCTTTCCTTCCTTTTCTTTCCTCTTCCCTTTTATTACTTCTTGACTCCTTTTCTTTGTTGTTCTCTTTCCTTTCTCTCTTAAACTACAGGCCCATAAGTTTGACATCAGTGGCAGGAAAAATACTCGAAAAGATTATTTAGAGACAAACTTGTTAAGTTTCTAGAAGACAATAATGTAATCTCCGACACCCAGCATGGCTTCAGAAATAAGCGTTCCTGCTTAACGAATTTATTAGACTTCTTCCAAGGTATATATAAGAACTGGGATGCCCACTTCCCCAGTGATGTTATATACCTGGACTTTTGGAAAGCCTTCGACAAGGTACCACACGAGCGACTCCTTAAGAAACTGCACTCGGCGGGCATTGGAACCAATCTGATCGCGTGGATAAGAGATTGGCTCACCGACAGAAAACAACGAGTACTACTCAACGGACAGCCTTCCGATTGGCTTCTAGTCACTAGTGGAGTGCCTCAAGGGTCAGTGCTGGGACCCATTCTCTTCATCATATATATCAATGACCTCGAATCAGGACTGAAATCCACAATATCGAAATTTGCTGATGGCACCAAAGTGGGGGGAAAGGCCCTCACAAAGACCGACTGCGAAATCATTCAGAAAGACCTCAATCACATTATCGAATGGTCGGAAAAATGGCAAATGTCCTTTAATGTTGACAAATGCAAAGTCATGCATATTGGGTCCAGAAATAGTAACCACACATACATCATGAACGGGAGACCTCTGCAAGCGATGCAGGAGGAAAAGGATCTTGAGTCCTGATACACGCGAATCACTGTAAAAACATACAACAAAACCAACACTATGCTCGGGTTCATAGCGAGGAACTTCAGTGTAAAACATGAGACGATGCTGATCCTTGTATAATTCGTTCCATATTAAGTCACTCGAGGCGCAGTACATTTCTGGTCTCCTAATTACAGAAAGGACATTGATTTACTGGAAAGGATTCAACTACGCGTCACGAAGATGATACCTACCTTAAGGGCTCAACCTTACGAGGAACGACTCAAGCGACTCAATCTCTTTATATTGGAGAAAAGACGCCTACGTGGGGATATGATTCTGTGTGTGTGTGTGTGTGTGTGTGTGTGTGTGTGTGTGTGTGTGTGTGTGTGTGTGTTTCTGTGTGCGTAGGAAGATCACGCCACCGTAACTACCACTTATCCACGCGTGATGCTTCACGTGAGTTGCCGATGCACGCTTCGAACCCGCGAGGAGAATCGGTGGTGTTGACTGATCTCCGTCTTAATATCCTCAGTGACCTCCAGCCTTCTTCGGCAACACACATCCATACCACTCTGCTGAGGTCCTCGTTTAGAAGACATCGCTTTTCGTGGGCTGAAGTGATTCTCTCTCTGCCTGTTCAAGCCGTTGTTTATAGTGGGGACGGAACTCTTATCCTGCCGTCTCTGGTCTCGTCTTGAGCTGTGCTACGTTACATCTGTGCTACTGTCACGACCCCACACCAGGTGATCCTTAACCTTGTTCTATTTAACCTCCCCACAGTGTTGGCCTAAAGGCTGTGTTGTTGCTATACTTGAACTACTATGGTGAGGTTTAATATACGGTTATATCACTGTTTAGGGGAGTTCATTATTGATGTTTGTTACACCTTTGTGGTGATTGTGTGCACAGTGTTCCTCGGTTGTCCTGATTGACTTCCGTGTATACGACTCCGCACCAGGTAAGTCTAACCTTCTCTATCATTCTTCTCCCGTGATTATTCGTGCTCTTTTCTTAGCTGCCTGTAATGTGATTACTATTTAAGTTGTATCATTTGTGTGGAGAGGATGCTAGACGGTTAGATTACTGTACGTGTTGGAGGAGTTATGTCAGTGTTATTAACTTGTTATTTAATAAACCTAAGGTTAAATTAGCAAGTGTTTGCCTTCCCACTTCCTGAGATACCTATCATTTTCTATCCTGAACCTTCGGCATTGGAGGCGAACGTAGCTCTCGCAATCTCTAAGCCTTTACACAAACCAACCTAAGAACTAGAAATAACGGTTTACCCATTCAGTCTAGTCGATATAACACAGACATCGGAAGGAGTTTCTTATCAAACCGAGTCATCCGTCACTGGAACAATCTTCCTTCAGAAGTAGTAAATGCGAATACTATCAACTTCAAATATAGAATCGACCGTCACTTCGCTGCGTCGGGAGTAAACTGAATATCGAGGTGCTTTCATCTGCTCCTCAATATCGAGGTGCTTTCATCTGCTCCTCAATATCGAGGTGCTTTCATCTGCTCCTCAATATCGAGGTGCTTTCATCTGCTCCTCAATATCGAGGTGCTTTCATCTGCTCCTCAATATCGAGGTGCTTTCATCTGCGCCTCGGTATCGAGGTGCTTTCATCTGCGCCTCGGTATCGAGGTGCTTTCATCTGCGCCTCGGTATCGAGGTGCTTTCATCTGCGCCTCGGTATCGAGGTGCTTTCATCTGCGCCTCGGTATCGAGGTGCTTTCATCTGCGCCTCGGTATCGAGGTGCTTTCATCTGCGCCTCGGTATCGAGGTGCTTTCATCTGCGCCTCGGTATCGAGGTGCTTTCATCTGCGCCTCGGTATCGAGGTGCTTTCATCTGCGCCTCGGTATCGAGGTGCTTTCATCTGCGCCTCGGTATCGAGGTGCTTTCATCTGCGCCTCGGTATCGAGGTGCTTTCATCTGCGCCTCGGTATCGAGGTGCTTTCATCTGCGCCTCGGTATCGAGGTGCTTTCATCTGCGCCTCGGTATCGAGGTGCTTTCATCTGCGCCTCGGTATCGAGGTGCTTTCATCTGCGCCTCGGTATCGAGGTGCTTTCATCTGCGCCTCGGTATCGAGGTGCTTTCATCTGCGCCTCGGTATCGAGGTGCTTTCATCTGCGCCTCGGTATCGAGGTGCTTTCATCTGCGCCTCGGTATCGAGGTGCTTTCATCTGCGCCTCGGTATCGAGGTGCTTTCATCTGCGCCTCGGTATCGAGGTGCTTTCATCTGCGCCTCGGTATCGAGGTGCTTACATCTTCGCCTCGGTATCGAGGTGCTTTCATCTGCGCCTCGGTATCGAGGTGCTTTCATCTGCGCCTCGGTATCGAGGTGCTTTCATCTGCGCCTCGGTATCGAGGTGCTTTCATCTGCGCCTCGGTATCGAGGTGCTTTCATCTGCGCCTCGGTATCGAGGTGCTTTCATCTGCGCCTCGGTATCGAGGTGCTTTCATCTGCGCCTCGGTATCGAGGTGCTTTCATCTGCGCCTCGGTATCGAGGTGCTTTCATCTGCGCCTCGGTATCGAGGTGCTTTCATCTGCGCCTCGGTATCGAGGTGCTTTCATCTGCGCCTCGGTATCGAGGTGCTTTCATCTGCGCCTCGGTATCGAGGTGCTTTCATCTGCGCCTCGGTATCGAGGTGCTTTCATCTGCGCCTCGGTATCGAGGTGCTTTCATCTTCGCCTCGGTATCGAGGTGCTTTCATCTGCGCCTCGGTATCGAGGTGCTTTCATCTGCGCCTCGGTATCGAGGTGCTTTCATCTGCGCCTCGGTATCGAGGTGCTTTCATCTGCGCCTCGGTATCGAGGTGCTTTCATCTGCGCCTCGGTATCGAGGTGCTTTCATCTGCGCCTCGGTATCGAGGTGCTTTCATCTGCGCCTCGGTATCGAGGTGCTTTCATCTGCGCCTCGGTATCGAGGTGCTTTCATCTGCGCCTCGGTATCGAGGTGCTTTCATCTGCGCCTCGGTATCGAGGTGCTTTCATCTGCGCCTCGGTATCGAGGTGCTTTCATCTGCGCCTCGGTATCGAGGCGCTTTCATCTGCGCCTCGGTATCGAGGTGCTTTCATCTGCGCCTCGGTATCGAGGCGCTTTCATCTGCGCCTCGGTATCGAGGCGCTTTCATCTGCGCCTCGGTATCGAGGCGCTTTCATCTGCGCCTCGGTATCGAGGCGCTTTCATCTGCGCCTCGGTATCGAGGCGTTCATCTGCGCCTCGGTATCGAGGCGCTTTCATCTACGGCGCTTTCATCGCCTCGGTATCGAGGCGCATCTGCGCCTCGGTATCGAGGCGCTTTCATCTGCGCCTCGGTATCGAGGCGCTTTCATCTGCGCCTCGGTATCGAGGTGCATTCATCTGCGCCTCGGTATCGAGGCGCTTTCATCTGCGCCTCGGTATCGAGGCGTTCATCTGCGCCTCGGTATCGAGGCGCTTTCATCTGCGCCTCGGTATCGAGGCTTTCATCTGCGCCTCGGTATCGAGGCGCTTCATCTACGCCTCGGTATCGAGGCGCTTTCATCTGCGCCTCGGTATCGAGGCGCTTTCATCTGCGCCTCGGTATCGAGGCGCTTTCATCTGCGCCTCGGTATCGAGGCGCTTTCATCTGCGCCTCGGTATCGAGGCGCTTTCATCTGCGCCTCGGTATCGAGGCGCTTTCATCTGCGCCTCGGTATCGAGGCGCTTTCATCTGCGCCTCGGTATCGAGGCGCTTTCATCTGCGCCTCGGTATCGAGGCGCTTTCATCTGCGCCTCGGTATCGAGGCGCTTTCATCTGCGCCTCGGTATCGAGGCGCTTTCATCTGCGCCACGGTATCGAGGCGCTTTCATCTGCGCCTCGGTATCGAGGCGCTTTCATCTGCGCCTCGGTATCGAGGCGCTTTCATCTGCGCCTCGGTATCGAGGCGCTTTCATCTGCGCCTCGGTATCGAGGCGCTTTCATCTGCGCCTCGGTATCGAGGCGCTTTCATCTGCGCCTCGGTATCGAGGCGCTTTCATCTGCGCCTCGGTATCGAGGCGCTTTCATCTGCGCCTCGGTATCGAGGCGCTTTCATCTGCGCCTCGGTATCGAGGCGCTTTCATCTGCGCCTCGGTATCGAGGCGCTTTCATCGGCGCCTCGGTATAGAGGCTTTCATCTGCGCCTCGGTATCGAGGCGCTTTCATCTGCGCCTCGGTATCGAGGCGCTCTACTCTGCTCCTCGGTATCGAGGCGCTTTCATCTGCGCCTCGGTATCGAGGCGCTTTCATCTGCGCCTCGGTATCGAGGCGCTTTCATCTGCGCCTCGGTATCGAGGCGCTTTCATCTGCGCCTCGGTATCGAGGCGCTTTCATCTGCGCCTCGGTATCGAGGCGCTTTCATCTGCGCCTCGGTATCGAGGCGCGTTCTTCTGCGCCTCGGGATCGAGGCGCTTGCATCTGCGCCGCGGTATCGAGGCGTTATCTGCGCCTCGGTATCGAGGCGCTTTCATCTGCGCCTCGGTATCGAGGCGCTTTCATCTGCGCCTCGGTATCGAGGCGTTCATCTGCGCGTCGGTATCGAGGCGCTTTCCTCTGCGCCTCGGTATCGAGGCGCTTTCATCTGCGCCTCGGTATCGAGGCGCTTTCATCTGCGCCTCGGTATCGAGGCGCTTTCATCTGCGCCTCGGTATCGAGGCGCTTTCATCTGCGCCTCGGTATCGAGGCGCTTTCATCTGCGCCTCGGTATCGAGGCGCTTTCATCTTAGACGCGGTATCGTGGCGCTTTCATCTGCGCCTCGGTATCGAGCGCTTTCATCTGCGCCTCGGTATCGAGCCGCTTTCATCTGCGCCTCGGTATCGAGGCGCTTTCAACAGAGCCACGGTATCGAGGCGCTTATCTGCGCCTCGGTATCGAGGCGCTTTCTTCTGCGCCTCGGTACGGAGGCGATTGCATCGGCGCCTCGGTACCGAGGCGCTTTCATCTGCGCCTCGGTATCGAGGCGCTTTCATCTGCGCCTCGGTATCGAGGCGCTTTCATCTGCGCCTCGGTATCGAGGCGCTTTCATCTGCGCCTCGGTATCGAGGCGCTTTCATCTGCGCCTCGGTATCGAGGCGCTTTCATCTGCGCCTCGGTATCGAGGCGCTTTCATCTGCGCCTCGGTATCGAGGCGCTTTCATCTGCGCCTCGGTATCGAGGCGCTTTCATCTGCGCCTCGGTATCGAGGCGCTGTCATCTGCGCCTCGGTATCGAGGCGCATCTGCGCCTCGGTATCGAGGCGCTTTCATCTGCGCCTCGGTATCGAGGCGCTTTCATCTGCGCCTCGGTATCGAGGCGTTCATCTGCGCCTCGGTATCGAGGCGCTTTCAACTGCGCCTCGGTATCGAGGCGCTTTCATCTGCGCCTCGGTATCGAGGCGCTTTCATCTGCGCCGCGGTATAGAGGCGCTTTCATCTGCCCCTCGGTATCGAGGCGCTTTCATATGCGCCCCCGGATCGAGGCGCTTCATCTGCGCCTCGGTATCGAGGCGCTTTCATCTGCGCCTCGGTATCGAGGCGCTTTCATCTGCGCCTCGGTATCGAGGCGTTATCTGCGCCTCGGTATCGAGGCGCTTTCATCTGCGCCTCGGTATCGAGGCGCTTTCATCTGCGCCTCGGTATCGAGGCGCTTTAATCTGCGCCTCGGGATCGAGGCGCTTTCCTCTGCGCCTCGGTATCGAGGCGCTTTCATCTGCGCCTCGGTATCGAGGCGCTTTCATCTGCGCCTCGGTATCGAGGCGCTTTCATCTGCGCCTCGGTATCGAGGCGCTTTCATCTGCGCCTCGGTATCGAGGCGCTTTCATCTGCGCCTCGGTATCGAGGCGCTTTCATCTGCGCCTCGGTATCGAGGCGCTTTCATCTGCGCCTCGGTATCGAGGCGCTTTCATCTGCGCCTCGGTATCGAGGCGCTTTCATCTGCGCCTCGGTATCGAGGTGCATTCATCTGCGCCTCGGTATCGAGGTGCTTTCATCTGCTCCCCAGGCCCCAAGTGGCTGTCGAGTAGATTAAATCACCAAAGCGGGCAACCTCGTAATGAGCCAATAATCTTTCTGTTGCCTGTATTTCCATGTTCCTCTTCCTATCCTTTTCCTTTCTCCTCCTTTCATCCCCCTTCCTTTCCTTGCTTTTCCTTCCTTTCCTTTTCAGCATAACCAGGTGAGGAGACACACCACTAATTAACAAACAGGTGTGAACGAGACTCCTGCTTTTCATCGTTTCCCAAAAGTGACGAGCGAAGTATATTATTTCGAGTTACGGGCCGGCGCTGAGTTGTGATATGCCACCCTTCTTCTGCGAGGTTCTGGTCGGTATTTTAGACGCTTCCGCCTCACACGTGAACTATTCCCAAAGGCTGAAGAGGAGATTAATCGGGTATTCAGGAGTGTTGTTCCACGTTCATGATACAGACGAAGGGTCAAACCACCACCAGGGCCATTGAACTATCCATGGAAGGTCCCAAAACGCCTACGAAAGCCTTGCTAAATATGTGTGCTTGGTTGTCGAAAGGTTTAAGGATACGGCCCTCTGTTTAAGTGGTGTATGTGCGTTTGTATGTCATGTATGTCTTTAGTTTCTTATGTCTTAAATGCTGCCCTGTTCCTATTTTTACGGTAAGGGAGGCAGCTCAACAGCAAAAAATAAACAGGGAAACAGGTCATCCTACAGTCAGCCAGTCAGCTAATCAATCAATCAGTCAGTCAGTCATAAGAACATAAGAACATAAGAACGCAGGAGTCTACAAGAGGCCGGTAGGCCTGTACGAGGCAGCTCCTTTGACCCTAAACTCCCGTGTATCTAACCCCACCTAATATCGCTGTCCATGAATTTATGTCAGCTAATCAATCAATCAGTCAGTCAGTCATAAGAACATAAGAACATAAGAACGCAGGAGTCTACAAGAGGCCGGTAGGCCTGTACGAGGCAGCTCCTTTGACCCTAAACTCCCGTGTATCTAACCCCACCTAATATCGCTGTCCATGAATTTATCTAGTCTATTTTTTAATGTGACAATTGTATTGGCACTCACCACATGACTGCTTAGCCTATTCCACTCATCCACCACCCTGTTAGTAAACCAATTTTTGCCTATGTCCCTGTTGAATCTGAATTTATCCAGTTTAAACCCATTACTTCGTGTCCTACCCGGTTCTCTTACCAACAAAACCTTATGAATGTCTCCCTTATTAAAACTCTTCATCCATTTATAAACCTCGATCATGTCTCCACGTACCCTTCGCCTTTCTAGAGAATGCAAGTTTAACTGTTTGAGTCTTCCCTCGTATGGCAAGTTTCTCAACCCCTGAATCATCTTAGTCATCCTCCTCTGCACCGATTCTAACATTTTGATATCCATTCTATAGTAAGGTGACCAGAACTGAACCGCATAGTCAAGATGAGGTCTAACTAATGCTAAATATAGTTTGAGGAAGACTTCGGGGCTTCTGTTGCTTACGCTCTTTGAAATAAATCCCAGTACCCTATTAGCTCGATTTCTAGCTTGAATGCATTGTGCCCTTGGACGGAGATCAGAGCTCACTAAGACCCCTAAATCCCTCTCGCACTCAGACCTACTTATGAGAGTGTCATTTAAGCAATAGTTATGTGAGGGGTTGTTCCTACCTACACTCAGAATACTGCACTTCTCTACATTGAACTCCATCTGCCATTTATCCGCCCAGTCATACAATCTGTTGAGTTCACCTTGGAGAATACTAGCGTCCTGATCCGACTCAATTACTCTACCGATCTTGGTATCATCTGCAAATTTACTAACATCACTACTAATTCCTGTATCTAAGTTATTGATATAAATAATAAACAAAAGTGGACCTAATGCCGAACCTTGTGGGAGCCCACTCGTAACACATTCCCTGTCAGATCTTTTACCATTGATTTGCACTCTTTGCTTCCTATTGCTAAGCCACGCCTTGACCCAGTTCAAAACTTTACCCTCTACACCGTGAGCCTGTAATTTAAGCAACAGTCGTTGGTGAGGAACTTTGTCAAACGCTTTACTAAAATCAAGATAGATTACATCATAATTTTCATCTCTGTCAACCGCCTCAAATACTTTATTGTAGAAGGACAAGAGATTGGTGAGGCATGACCTACCTTTTGTGAACCCATGCTGCAAGTCGTGAATTAAGCTATGTTTCTCTAAATGCTCCCGAGTCCTTAGCGCTGTGGTTAGCACGTTCGCCTCACAACTCGGAGATCCCAGGTTCGATCCCCGGCCGTAGGAGTAAAGGAGGAATAGGAGGATGGAAGGAAGTAATGAGTGAAAGGAGGGAAGATAGAAGACAGAAAAGAAGGAAGTAAAACAATGTTAGGAAATGAGGGAGGAAGGAAGAAGGTAAAAAGATGGAAGGAAAGAATCGGTTACGTGTGTGTGTGTGTGTGTGTGTGTGTGTGTGTCTACGAGAGAGAGAGAGAGAGAGAGAGAGAGAGTCAAGCAGGTGATCAGACTTTGGTTACATACATACCGTACACGATTTTCAAACTTTTTCAAATGCACAATGGCTTCCATATTTTTAATAAACTATACAAATGGTACACACACACACACACACACACACACACACACACACACACACACACACACACACACACACACACACATGCATAGATTGTTATTCCGTGATTTTATGAGTCTTGTTGCGCTGTGTGTGTGTGTGTGTGTGTGTGTGTGTGTGTGTGTGTGTGTGTTTATCGTCCATATTTTGTGTTGTATGAAATATTTTGTTGTTGTTGCTGTTGTGTTTGTTGTTTTAATCATCGAACGAAATTACAGAAGAGTTGCATACCGCAGCTAAAGTCTCTCTCTCGCTCGCTCTCTAGCTCTCTCGCTCGCTCTCTTGCTCGCTCTCTCGCTCTCTCTCTTGCTCGCTCTCTCTCTTGCTCGCTCTCTCTCTGCTCCGCTCTCTTGCTCCGCTCTCTTGCGCCTCTCCTGCCTCGCTCTCCTCTCCTCTGCCTCCTCCTCTCTCTTGCTCGCTCTCTCCTTGCCTCGCCTCTCTCTCTGCCTCCTCTCTTGCTGCCTCTCTCTCTGCTCGCCTCTCTCCTTGCCTGCTCTCTCCTGCTCGCTCTCTCTCTCTCTCTCTCTCTCTCTCTCCTGCCTCTCTCTCTCTCGCTCTCTCTCTCTCTCTCTCTCTCTTGCTCTCTCTCTCTCTCTCTCTAGCTCTCTCTCTCTCTCTCTCTCTCTCTCTCTCTCTCTCTCTCTCTCTCTCTCTCTCTCTCTCTCTCTCTCTCTCTCTCTCTCTCTCTCTCTCTCTCTTGCTCGCTCTCTCTCTTGCTCGCTCTCTCTCTTGCTCGCTCTCTCTCTTGCTCGCTCTCTCTCTTGCTCGCTCTCTCTCTTGCTCTCTCTCTCTCTCTCTCTCTCTCTCTCTCTCTCTCTCTCTCTCTTGCTCTCTCTCTCTCTCTCTCTCTCTCTCTCTCTCGCTAGCTCTCTCTCTCTCTCTCTCTCTCTCTCTCTC
>NC_066527.1:7486994-7551994 GCF_024679095.1 Eriocheir sinensis
GAAAAGGAATTTAGGGATAGGGTAAGAGAGCAACGGGAAGGAAATTTGTGAAAAGAGAAAAGACGGCTGAAAGGAAGAAAAGAGGAAGGAAGCAGACGCTCTACCCACTGAGCTGTGTGTGTGTGTGTGTGTGTGTGTGTGTGTCTCTCTCTCTCTCTCTCTCTCTCTCTCTCTCTCTCTCTCTCTCTCTCTCTCTCTCTCTCTCTCTCTCTCTCTCTCTCTCTCTCTCTCTCTCTCTCTCTCTCTCTCTCTTTCTCATTTAAACATGTTCAGTACATTAGTACATGGCAATATTATTTTTCTAAGCTAAAGTTCCCCCGACCGTTGCGGAGCTATTTAAAAGCTTCTGCCGAGGTTACAATTATATACATGTTTGTAAATTATTTGCAAGCGTTTACATTTACGCTTTTTACGGTGGGTGTAGGAGTAGCCACCTGTGGGACGCAACCTTCATCTGCTGAGTGGACAGTTGTGTCACGTCCACATCAGCAGTGAGGTTGTTCCACCACACTACCGCTGCGATGGAGAAGGCATGTTGGCGGGTGCTGGAGCGGGCCATTGGCACTTCCAGGAGGGAGGCGTTGCTCAGCATCGTTCTCGTGCTGCGCTCAGACCTCCTCCAGGTAGCCCTCAGGTCCGTCAGGTGGGGCACTAGGCCCACTTGTGCCTTGTGTAGCACCGTCAGGGCAGCGACGCGGCGACGGTGCTCCAGACTGTTCAGCTGGTTCGTGGCTGCTCTTGCCCGTCGCTCGTGTGGTTGTTGTTGTTGTTGTTGTCGATGTTGTCGCTGTTTCTCCCACTGGCTCGGTCGGTGGTGCTGGGTGCCGTTGATGAGGCGTTCAGCCCTCCTCTGCACCTTGTCTAGCATGTTGAGGTGGCAGCGGGCGCTGGCCATCCAGGTGAGCGGTGCATACACCATCACTGGACGGACTTGTGCCTTATAGAGGGTGTTCAGGCCTTCAACGTCAAGGAGGTTCTTAATGGATCGCAGGAGGTTCACCTTCTGGGAGGCGTTATGCGCCACCCTTTCAAGGTAACGGTCGAACCGCAGCTGGGAGTCCACCTCCACGCCCAGGATGTCGACGCTGGACTGCAGAGGGATGGTGTCGTTCCCGAATCTCAGTCTGCCGTGGAGCTGCCTTGCGTCCTCCAGCGAACGTGATATTACCATGGCCTGGGTTTTGTCAGGGGCAAACCTGACTTGCCACCTCTTTCCCCAGGCCATTATGTCTGCCAACTGTCTGTTGACGGACTCTATCACGTCCTGTGCTTTCTCCCTCTTGTATGTTCTGGAGAGGGTGCAGTCGTCGGCGTAGGTGCTTGCTGCCGGGATGGTTTGCAGGAGGTCGTTAAAGTACATGTTCCACAGAATAGGTCCAAGGACGGACCCCTGTGGAACGGAGGCCTCCACCGGGAAGCTGGTCGAGGTGCTTCCGTTGACTGCTACGCGGACACACACACACACACACACACACACACTCTCTCTCTCTCTCTCTCTCTCTCTCTCTCTCTCTCTCTCTCTCTCTCTCTCTCTCTCTCTCTCTCTCTCTCTCTCTCTCATCCTTCTTCCTTTCCTACCCTAACGATATATTGTTCCTCTTTCATTTTTCTCTCTCTTTGTACCTTTCATGTTCCTCCTCCTCCTCCTCCTCCTCCTTTTCCTTCTCCTCCTCCCCCTCCTCCTCTATCAATGCTGTTTCACTTCCTTCCCCTTCCTCCCTTCCTGTTTTTTCCTGTTCGCTTCGCTTCTCTTTCCTTCCCACGTCTGTCTATTTTCGTGTGTCTCCCTTCCTTCTTTCCTTCATTTATTCCTTCATTCATGTATTCATACCTTCAGTCACTCATTCATTCATGGTTTTCCTTCCTTTCTCCTCCCCTCCACCCATACAAGCGCAGCGATTCAGTACAGACACTGGTAGGATTTTTTTTTCTAACCGAGTCATCCGCCACTGGAAAAACCTTCCCTCCCCTCTCCAAGTTTACAGGTTTCCATTTTCCTTCTTAGCATTTATCGTCTGCCCCTTTCTTATTTCCTTGTATCCATCCAGTCTTCCTTTCTTTCTTATTTTTCACTTCTTTCATCCTTCCTTCCTTCCTTCCTTCTCTTCTATCTTCCTTTCTTTTTTCACTTCTCTCTTCCTTCCTCTCTTTTTTACTACTACTACTACTACTACTACTACTACTACTACTACTACTACTACTACTTCTACTACTACTACTACTACTACTACTTTCCTTTCCATATTCTTCCACTCTTCTTTCCTTCCAACATTTTCTCTCCTTCATTCTTTCCTCCTGCTTTTCTTCTTTACATTTTCTCTTCCTTTTATATTCCTCCTCTCTTCCTTTCACACTTCACTTTTTATCATCCTACTATTCCTGCTTTTACTTATATTCCTCGTTCTCCTCCTCCTTCTCCTCCTACTACTACTACTACTCCCCCTACTCCTTCTACTACTACTACCACTACTACTACTTCAACGCTATCACCTTTACTCTTCCCATTACCTGTGACATCACACTGCGAGACTCAATTCCCAGCTCACCTTTCATCCAATTCCCAGAGCGGGGCGGGCAGCAGAAAGACAGGTAAACTCCTTAAAGGTGTACCTAATTAGTGCTCACCTGAGGAACCGCTAATGGGAAGGTACTCAGGTGGTGGTGTGGAGAGGTGTGGGTGTGGGTGTGAGGGTGAGAGAGAAGAGGAGGATAAGGAGGAGAAGGAGGAGGAGAAGAAGAGGAAATATAGAAAGTAATTGAAGAATCAGAAGGAAGAGAAGAAAATGAAAAAGAGAGAAAGACTAAAGAAGAAGAAAGAATTCATAGAAGAAATGAAAGAAAAGAAATTAGAAGAGAAAGACGAAAAAGGAGAAGAAAAGGGAAAGGAAGTAATAGAAGCAACAGAAGGAAAAGAAAATTAAAAAGTAAAAAAAAAAGAAAAGGAAAATGTAAAAAAATAAGACACAAAAGTTAGAGAAGAAAAAGAGAATGAAAGGAAGAAGAGAAGAAGAAGAAAGAAGTAGAAGAAACGAGAAAGAAGACAATATAAGAAAATGACGAAAAAAAAAATAGAAGAGAAAGGAGAAAAGAAAAAGAGCAAAAAGGAAGAAACAGAAGAAAAAGAAAATGAAGGAGAAAAGAAGAAGAAAACAGAAGAGGAAGAAGAAGACAAAAATAGACAAAAGGAAAAGGGAAAAAGAAGATGAAAAATTATAGTAAATAAGAAAACATGATAAAAAGAAAATATCCGTAACTCAACCTGTCTTCCCGGCACCCAAGTCAGCGATCCTTCACCGTCTCTTTGTCTTCTTGTTCTTCCTTCCTTTGTCTTCTTCTTCATTTTCTTCATCCTCGTCCTTTTCTCTTCTCCTTTTCTCCGTTTTCATTTTTACTCATTTTTTCATTTTCTTCTATTTGCCTTTTCCTTTTCTTCTGGTTTTCTTCTTTTGCTTCTGCTTTTCTTTTTCTTTTTTCTCTTTTCATTTCTTCTTTTTCTTCTTTTTCTTCTATTTCTTCTTCTTCTTCTTTCACCTCCTCCCCCTACCCTTCCTGTTCTTATTCTCCTCTGGTCAGGTAAACACTTTAAAGAGAGAGAGAGAGAGAGAGAGAGAGAGAGAGAGAGAAGGGAATTATTATGAGTCTGGAAATAAAAGTCGTCGAATATTTTCATGCAAACACACACACACACACACACACACACACACACACACACACACACACACACACACACACACACACACACACACACACACACACACACACACACACACACACACACACACACACACACACACACACACACACACACACACACACACACACACACACACACACACACACACACACACACACACACACACACACACACACACACACACACACACACACACACACACGAGTGTGTATTGGCCACACATTACCTTACTCCTTACCTTAATACTTTATCTTATCTTTCTTTTCCTTATCCTTTTCCTTATACATTTGTTTTCCTTTATCTACTTAATCTGATACCAACTCAACTTCTATTACCTCACCTTTCATTTCCTTCCGTTCCTTTTTATTCCTTTCCTTTCCTTAACTTTCTTTTCCTTTTCGTCTCCTTCTTTACCCGATCTGATATCAAATCAACTTCAAATTCTTTCCTCTCCTTCCCATTTCTTGCTTTTCTTTTTTCTTCCTTTATTTTGCTTACCTTTCTTTTCCCTATCTTTTTTTTCTCTTTACCTTACCTTACTCTACCTAATCAGATATCAACTCAATTCACTTCACCTAATCGTACCTCACCTTTCCTTTACCTTACCTCACATTACCTTACCTGACACTACCTTACCTTACCTTACCTTGCCTCTCCTTTCGCTATTCTGCTGTACTTTCCTCACCTCAACTCACTTTTCCTTACCTTACCTTTCCTTTCCTTACCTTTCCTTACCTTGTCTCCTTTATTTTCATTACCTTACCTTACCTTACCTTACCTTCCTTTCACTCCCCTACTCTCTACACCTTCCTCACCTCACCTCACCTCGCCCCATATCCTTGCCTCGCACCTTTTTTTCACCTGCCCAGGTCAGGAGCACCATCGCCGGCCTCTTCATCTCGTCTTGGGCGGCTTTGCGGAAAAATAACACACAAAGGGCTCTTCTTGGCATACTTCGTGAACGCCTCGAGGTCTTAGTCTTAACGGTGGAGAGTCAGACAGAAGAGGGTCGTGGATTCTTCACTTTAGGTCCTGATTCTGAAGGTTTTTGGGGACTGGTGTGGGAATTTGAAGCTATAGAGAGGGAATTACGGACAGATTTAGGAAGAGATGAAAAGAAAAGGGGAATTGGTAAGGAAATAAAGAAGAAAATATAAGATGGGAAGGGAAGGGGGAGGGACAGAGTGGAAAGATGAGATAGAAGTGAAGAGAGAGAAAGTCATGGATAAATTTAGGAAGAGATGGAAGGAAAAAGGGGAATTAGGAAGGAGAAAAAGAAGGGAATGTAGTGTGAGAAAGGAGATGAGAGAAAAGAGAAGGATAAGGCGAAGAGATATAAAAGAGAGAGAAGGAGTTACCGATAGATTTAGGGAGAGTTGGAATGAAAAAGGAATTGGGAGGGAGAGAAGGAAGATAATAGAGGGCCAAAACACCTGCACCATGCGGCCGCGCTGCAAGTGGTGGGCGTCCAGCACGACCTCGTCTGCGTCGTACATGTCCTCCAGCCACGCCGGGAACACGGTGGCGGAGACGACCATCTCCACGCCGCCCCCCAGACTGATGGGGACGGCCTTCAGCTCTATGACGTCCAGCACCCGCGAGCCGATCCAGAGGTCGATCTCCTGCTTTTCGGTGGGCTCCGTGCCGGTGATCAGCCCCAGCCTCTTGGCCATGGTGTGGAAGAGGAAAGTGATCTGGGCCCCGGAGTCCAGCTGGACGAGGCACGCGTGGCCGCTCACCGAACCCAGCACACGGTTGTGGTCATCCACGTGAAGACACGGGTGGCTGCCGAGCCGCCTCTTCCTGGCGGGCACCGACGGCGGCTCCAGCACCAGCCGCAGCGTCTCCCCCTTGTCGGGGCTACGCGTCTGCTTGTTCGAAACACGATGCACTGGCGGGGGAGCCATCAAAGTGTTTGGTGTGTACGGCAAGGAGCCTAGAGTCCCTGTGCACATAATATGTGCCTCGCTCCAGGAGGTAGGCTGCGAAAAGGGACGTTGGTTTGGGGAGCGTGGAGCTAGGAATGCACGCAGCTGAGTGTGAGATAAATGCTGGCGATTTCCTATAAGAATACACCGAGTCTTGGAAGAATTGAACATGATATCTTTGTTAAGACAAAACCTCCTACATTGTATTAGAGTTTCTTCGGTGTCCTAAATGAGCTGATCAAGATTACGAATTGTTGCAGAATGTAAGAACTGCGTATCGTCAGCATACTGTGCCAGGAAACCATTAACATTTGAAGATAAATCATTGACATATATATTAAATAAGATTGGACCAAGAATCGAACCTTGCGGGACCCCATATTCAATACTTGTCTTTTTAGATGTATGATTATCCAGGCGAACTGACATGCTTCTGTTATTTAAACAATTATTAAACCAAAATTCATCAATATTTAATAAGGAACATTTATGTTGAAGGGTTTTATGGTTTACAGAATCAAACGCTTTTGAGAGGTCACATAAGGTTAGCATCGAAATGTTCTTGTTGTCCGTATTATCGCATATTTCATCAGTTATGGTGGTTAGAGCGGTTTCCGTTGATAGCTCGGGTCGAAAGCCATGCTGACTATTAGAAAGTAGATTGTTGGTTTCTAAGTATTTGGGCAGTTGCCTAGCAACAATTTTCTCGAGTATTTTAGACACAATGGGGAATATAGATACAGGTTTGTAGTTACTCACAACATCAGGATCACCATTTTTATACAGAGGGACAACCAGTGCATGCTTCCATGACTCAGGGAACACTCCGGTCACCAGGGACGTGTTGACGATACAGGTGAGAAAAGAGACTATGACCCAGAGCACATCCCGGAGAAGCCGTAACGCTATACCGTCTGGCCCAATAGAGTTGGCTGCATTAAGGCCTTTAACGATTAAGATAAGGGTGTTAGAGTCCACCGGCTCTGGTCTAAAAGCAGAATTCACTTTAATGGTATTTACATGAGGACGGTCGACAGTAACTTCTCCTTCATTTCTTAGTTCTTCCTGTTAACGTCTGAAAGTAGATTCTCCAACATTAGAAAAGAATGTGTTGAACTCTTCAACTTTATCATTTATGTTAACAAAATTGTGAATATTATGTTTATTATTCTGGTTAGGAATAATTTCCCCAATTACTTTCCAAGCTGCAGAGGTATTTCCTTTACAATCTTTTAAACGATCTTGGTAATGCTCTACCTTAGATCTATTAATAAGTGCTTTTACATATATTTTAGCAGTTTTATAACGTTCCCGCAACTCAGGGTTATTTGTGTCGACTTTTAACTCTCTCCCTAACCCATTACGGTCCTCCATTGCCTCACGAATATCGCCACCCATCCACGGTGCTGGTGTACCTTTCACAGCTTTAGTCACAACAGGGCCACATACTTCAAGACAATACATTAAAATCTCATTAAAAACACACACTTGTTTGTTAACGTCGTCAGGTAAAAATATTTCCTTCATATAAAGCACATTGTCTAGAAGCAACAAACAGAAAGTGTCTTTATCGTAGTGTTTCAGATCATGGAAGGTTTTTATCACCGGTATTTTTCGAGGTTTTCTTACATTTATAACAACAGACACCAGGTCATGGTCTGCAATGACTTGCGGGACCACGTCATGGTTTATTAGTTATAATAAGATCCAATAGAGTAGCTGATTGTGGAGTTGTTCTTGTGGGCTTATCAACAATTTGAATCAACTTGTAATCTCTTATTATCTTGCTAATGTTATTTCCCTTTATCAGCATATCATCATTAAAATCACCCAAGATAAAAACACTTTTGCCACGCACACACACCGCCTTAAAAACTTCTTGTATGTATTCAAAGGATGAGGCTAAGGCTTTGGGGCGTCGATACACACATCCCATGGTAATGGCAGGCAGCTTCCTGCACTGAATCTGAACCCACACGTCCTCCACGCCTGCCTGTCCCGGCACACCTAGTATAATGAGGGAAGGATTTAAAGTACTGTTTACATACAAGCAGACACCACCTCCTCGTCCATTGTCACATCTGAATATCTTATATCCATGAATGTTAACATAACCATCTGGAGTGTTTGCATGCAGCCATGTCTCACTCACACATAATACATCGATACTTCTATCAATTAACAATAACTTTACTTCATCTAAACTTGATATCAACGATTGTGCGTTAATATGTTCTACAATTAGCGAATCCTTTGAGTTCACATCGGCAGGTTCGTCATCGCCATGATTTCAACAATAGTAACTACAAAGTTTACTTCTATGTCCCAGAGAATGGCGTTGCTGGCAATGGAGTTTATGGTCGAATCTACAATTTTCTTGTATGTGAGTAAATTCCCCACAGTTATGGCAGCCTATCTTTTTCTTGTATGTGTTGTTATTTTCTGATACATCATAAAATCTATTAAAAGAGTTACCTACATGTCTTGCATAGTTATACTGTGCGTTGTTTGGAGCTGTGTGCCTCTCACGAGAATTAAAAATAAACCGTTGAGCAGGATGCGAAAGACGTGGCCTTGTTACATTCGATCTGTGTTGAGCCACCCCATGAAGGTGCTCCAAGGCCTTGATGAGGCACCACTGCTGGAGTCGAGACGATACCGGCGTATGTTTCAGGGGAAGGATGGGCAGCAGGAGGGGGAGGGAACTGGGAATAAAACGGGGACTTAGGAGTGGGAACAGTCGGTGCAGGTTGGGGGTGATGCGTATGCTGCCCGCCTTCAGGGGTGAACGGTGATCCTTCCTGAGAGGTAGTGAGCGTTGGGTATCGGTGATGTGTATTGACTTGGAAGGACTGAGGGGAGACACTAACGTTTCTCTGATCAATTGACAATGGTGCCTTATGGTGGGAGCTGGTGTACTGGTGTGCTTGAGACTGCTGTTTGTCGGTTTTTGGGTGGACAGGTAATTTTTTGTCTTGCTTAGTATGAACAACAAACGAGGGAATGCGCTTGGTCTCACTCCACTCAGAGCAAAGCAAGAATTCAGGACACTGTTTATCAATGGTATCCAGCAGTCTTATCACATTAAGTCTGTTATAAATGTGGGTTGTATTGTCACTAGAAATAGTAAAACACATTTCATCTACATCACCAGTACTAAGTATAAACATAGGGGATGTATTTACAATAGTTGCACCATTTGCTTCTGCCCATCTAACTCATTGTACTGCATTGTTTTATCATTGATTTCCTGTAACACCTGAGCTGGCTCAATATCACATACATAAATTTTCATGTTGGTACATTTGTATTTGAGGTCACTTATGAAAACCCCTAAATTATCAAGTATTGCTTCAGGATCCACATTATCACAAATATCATATAGACCGCAGTACAACACACAAACAGAAGGGACTCAAGAAGGCTTGTGTGTGAGCCAATTCCTCAGTTTGTTAACATTACCTGTACTAATAGTCCTGACAGTACAACACACAAACAGAAGGGACTCAAGAAGGCTTGTGTGTGAGCCAATTCCTTAGTGTGTCAACATTACCTGTACTAATAGTCCTGACAGTACAACACACAAACACTCGAGAAGGCTTGTGTGTGAGCCAATTCCTTAGTGTGTCAACATTACCTGTACTAATAGTCCTGACAGTACAACACACAAACACTCGAGAAGGCTTGTGTGTGAGCCAATTCCTTAGTGTGTCAACATTACCTGCACTAATAGTCCTGACAGTACAACACACAAACACTCGTGAAGGCTTGTGTGTGAGCCAATTCCTTATTGTGTCAACATTACCTGTACTAATAGTCCTGACAGTACAGTTTTTTGCTAAATCAGACGGTAACACCTGTTGTACATTGGTATCTCCTAACAGTACACAATTAGTGATGGATGGAGAAACATTTCTTATTTTCTCATCTTTGTTTTTTAGCTCTAATTCATCCACTCGTTTTTGCAACATCTCAATGGTACTGTAGGCAGTTTTTACTTCTGTTGTTAGCAATTCCATTTCTAAGTCTTTTGTTTCCAGCTTTGACATTATAATTTCTATACACTTTCTCATTTTTTCAATTTCACGATGTGTTTCTTCTTCTGTTACCGAGACGTGAGGGGTTGTAGGGCCAGAGGTCCTGGGTGGGGGGACGTCGAGCCGAGGGTCATCTTGAGTGGAAGAAGCTGGCAGCGTCACGTCTGGCGACGTGGGTGTCTGTCCCTGAGTGAGATCCGGCACCAGTCCACCTGGTGTGGAAGGGGTTAGTCATATGTCATCATACGATGCAGGTACATGAGTAACATCCACTTCAGGTTGATGTTGAGTATCATCATGGTTGGCTGATGATTGACTGATGGTAAGATTGGCAGGTGGCAGGGAGGCAGTGTTGTTCTGAAGTGATGCGTAAGTGGTGTCTATCTGAGACGGAAGCTGAGAGATGTCATGACTGCGTGGTAGCTGATCTGCACTATTCAGGGAAGGCAGGTGGGCATCATTTAAGCCCATCTGTGGGTGATTAGAGGAATCATTGTGTGGTGACTGACTGCAGGCGGTAAAAGCAGTCTGGAGCTGAGTTGTTTTGGGGTGTGGTGTGGGCGTGGCAGCGCAGGGGCTGGGTGGTTGCTGGACGGGTACAGGTGAAGGTTGTATGGGCATGGCATCGCAGGGGCTGGGTGGTTGCTGGACGGGTACAGGTGAAGGTTGTATGGGCATGGCATCGCAGGGGCTGGGTGGTTGCTGGACGGCTACAGGTGAAGGTGGTATGGGCATGGCATCGCGGGGCCTGGGTGGTTGCTGGACGGCTACAGGTGAAGGTGGTATGGGCATGGCATCGCGGGGCCTGGGTGGTTGCTGGACGGCTACAGGTGAAGGTCGTGTGGACATGGCATCTGGGTGGTTGCTGGACGGCTACAGGTGAAGGTCGTATGGACATGGCATCTGGGTGGTTGCTGGTCGTCTACAGGTGAAGGTCGTATGAACATGGCATCTGGGTGGTTGCCGGTCGGCTACAGGTGAAGGTGGTATGGGCATGGCATCGCGGGGGGCTGGGTGGTTGCTGGACGGTTACAGGTGAAGGTCGTATGGACATGGCATCTGGGTGGTTGCTGGTGGTTGACAGGTGAAAGTCGTATGGACATGGCATCGCGGGGCCTGGGTGGTTGCTGGTCGGGTACAGGTGAAGGTCGTATGGGCATGGCATCGGGGGGCTGGGTGGTTGCTGGTCGGCTACAGGTGAAGGTCGTATGGGCATGGCATCGGGGGGCTGGGTGGTTGCTGGTCGGCTACAGGTGAAGGTCGTATGGGCATGGCATCGGGGGGCTGGGTGGTTGCTGGTCGGCTACAGGTGAAGGTCGTATGGGCATGGCATCGCAGGGGCTGTTTTTTTTTTTTGTTTTTTTTTTACGTTGTTGCCTATTGCACCGGTAGGCATCTTCCCGGTGGGGCTTGATGGTCGGCCCAAGGCTTCTTCCAGGTGGGGCCTGATGGTCGGCCCAGCCCGTTCTGGCGCAGGCGAGTGTTTATAGTGGCGCCATCTTGCGTTGGCTCATGCTGCCCCCCGGAACTCGTTCTTGATTCGCTTGGACGGCTTCCTCTAGAGTCCGGGTTGACGGGTGGTCTTCAGGACAGCATGTGGGTAGTTTTAAGCCACTCGGCGGTGACTGAAAAATCCGAGTGGTAGCGTGAGGATTCGAACCCGCGTCGTCCATCACGCGGCGAATGTGGGTCCAGTACGCTACCAGTTCGGCCACCGCCTACCCTATTACGACGGGTGGTTACTAGACGGCTACAGATGAAGGTCGTATGGGCATGGCATCGCAGGGGCTGGGTGGTTGCTGGACGGCTACAGGTGAAAGTCGTATGGCCATGGCATCGCAGGGGCTGGGTGGTTGCTGGACGGCTATAGGTGAAGGTAGTATGGGCATGGCATCAGGGTGGTTGCTGGTCGGTGACAGATGAAGGTGGTACAGTGTGTACGACATTTGGGGCAGGTGTTGATTCAGACTCCTCAAGAATCATATCAGTTAGCTGATCTTTTCTCACCCATACTTTGGATACTCCCATCTCTCTGCATTGGTTTTGTAAGTCTGATTGACGAATCCTTACAAGGCTTTCTCTGGTTAATCTGTGAGGTGTGCATTCTCTGTTTAGAGGCTCGTCACTCGTTGTCGTTACTGTTATGGCAACGGCTTGGGTGGCTACTGCGCATGCGCAGAGAGAGAGAGAGAGAGAGAGAGAGAGAGAGAGAGAGAGAGAGAGAGAGTTAAGTGTCCTATAAATCGCATATTTCAGACTCTGGTTGAGACTCCACAAAATATAAAGTGTTGAGGAGGGAGGAGGAGGAGGAGGAGGAAGAAGGAGGGATGAAGGGAGGGGAAAGGGAGGAAGGAAGAAATGAAGGAAGAAAGAAAGGAAGGAAATATACTGGGAAGTAAGGAATAAAAGAAAGCAGATAACAAGAAAAGGAAGGAAAGAAGGAAAGGTTAGAAGGAAGGACAGAAGAAAATGAAAAATGTTGGGACAAAAAAGGGAGAAATTCAGGAAGAAAGAAAGGGAGCATGGAAGAGAAGAAAGGAGAGTGAGGAAGAAACTAAAATAAAGAGGGGAGGAAGGGAGGGAGGGAGGGAGGTATGATGAAAGAGAAGGAGGAACACAAAGGAAGAACAAACAGCAGCAGACCTGCTGGTCCTTACGAGGCTGTTTGTGACAAGCTACACTATCTAATCAAAGGTGGAAGATGAAGGACAGCAAAGGCGAAGGCTCCTCCCCACCCCTCCATCCCTCCAGCCAAAGCTAGCAGGAAAAGAAAAAGAACCATGCAGCATGGAAAAACTGCATGGAAATTATGTAGGAAAGAGGAAATAACTACCATTACTGCTACCACTAACCGGGCGATAAAAACGGAGAAGGACACCAGTATTCGAAAGAACTTAACGTTATTATGACAATGAGTAATATCTTAGTTGCTGGTTGGATTCAAAATACTTTTCTAATGTATTCTTGAAGGCCGTAACTGTTGTACTATCAGCGACATCACAGGGTATAGAGTTCCAAACATTAACAACACGATTGAAGAAGAAGTGTTTAGCTTCGTGCGACGATAATCTTTTACCACTTATCTTCAAATTGTGATTTCTTCTTGTTATATTTGATCGATTAATAATTGTAAAGTAATCTTCCGCATTAATATCACTGACTCCTTTAAACATTTTAAACACTTATATTACATCGCCTCGCATTCTTCGTTTTGATAGGCTGAATAAACTTACTTCTTTAAGCCTTTGTTCATATGATAAATTTCTCAATCCTAGAATCATCTTTGTTACTCTTCGTTGAACCCGTTCCAACTTTTCTATGTCTTTTTCTGTAATAGGGAGACCAAAACTGTACATAGTACTCTAGACGGGGTCGAACCAACGAATTATACAGTTTTAATATTACTTTTTCCGATTTATTATTAAAGACTCGTCCGATGAGGCCAACCAATTTGTTTGCAGTTTTAACTACCTCTGAACAATGCTGACCGGGCTTTAAATCGCTTGATATAGTGATTCCAAGATCATTTTCTTTACTTACTGCAGAAAGTTGTTGGCCATTCATTACGTACGGAACGCGATTGTTATTTTTTCCGATGTGCAACACTTTACATTTATCAACGTTAAATTTCATTTGCCATTGATTGGCCCAACGTGCAAGTCGATCTAGATCTGATTGTAAAGCTTCTTCGTCGTGTGTCGCAGTTACTTTACTTGCAATTTTTGTGTCATCAGCAAATTTTGATACTTTTCAAGGGAACCCATCATCGATATCATTAACATAAACTAAGAAGAGCATGGGGCCAAGCACTGATCCTTGAGGTACGCCGCTTCTGACATCGAGCCAGTTAGAAGGAGGAGGAAGGAGGAAGAGGAGAAAAGAGAGTAAGTATGAAGACAGGGTGAGAAAAGAAGAGGAAGAGGAGAAAAGGAGGAAAGGGAAGAGCAAGAACAGGAGGAAAAGGAGCAAGAAGTAAGAGAAAGAAAAGGGAGAAAGTTGAAATAAAAGAGGAAATGGAATATATAACTGGGAAAGAAGAAAAGGAAAAAGAAGAAAAAGAAAGGGGGAAGGAGGAGAACAAGGAGAAAAGATAATGATGTTGAAATAGAAAAAGGATTAAAACGAAGAAAAAAAGAAAACAAAGCGAGGACGAGGAGGAAGAAGAGGAGGATAACTATATATTGAGAGAGAGAGAGAGAGAGATGAACAGGTAATCAGAGACAGTCACGTAATGGTCGTGTATCACCGCTGCCAGGCACAGGAGGAAAGCCTAGTCTCTCTCTCTCTCTCTCTCTCTCTCTCTCTCTCTCTCTCTCTCTCTCTCTCTCTCAAGATAATAGATCCAAGAGTTAATAAAAAGAAAATGAATAAAAGTTAACAAGTTCGACTCAACGCGGGTTCGAACGCGACGACTCGAATCAGGAGCGAAGCACTGGCCGTGTGTGTGTGTGTGTGTGTGTGTGTGTGTGTGTGTGTGTGTGTGCTGGCCAGTATATTCTTGATCGTGAGAGGAGGAGGACAGAGAAGGGAGGACGGAAGGAAGGAGAGGGAGCAAACACGGACGTGAAGGGATAGTGAGGACTGAGGAGCGAGAGGAAGAGGAAGGAAGAGAAAGAGGTAAGAAGGGAGAACAATGGAGGAGAAGATAGGAAGGTAGAATGAGGGAGAAGGTAACAGGAAGAAGGAAAAGGTGAGTGAGGAGGAGGAGGAGGAGGAGGAGAGGGAGGAGGAGGAGGTGGAGGAGGAGAGGGAGGAGGAGGAGGTGGAGACAGTGAGGAACGGGGGAAGTGGAGGTGAACACAGGTGACGCAAGGGGGGAAGTGGAGAAGGAGGAGGGAAGGGAGAAAGAACGAATGAAATGTAATGAGTGGCAAGAAGTGAAGGGAGGAAGGAGAGAAGGAAGGAAGGAAATGTTAGGACGAGGCGAAGAAACGAAAGAGAAGGAAAAAATGAAGAAGGCATGACTAATAAAGGGGAGGAGGAGGAGGAGGGCCGGGGGAAAAAAGGAGAAACATAGAAAGGAAAAGAGGACAGAAAGGAGGAAGGAAGAGTGGAAGAAGGAATAATATAGAATAGTGAGGAGGAGGAGGAGGAGGAGGAGGATAACACAGGAAACAGGTGTGTTCTCCTCCACCACCCCACCCCCAATTATCAAAGGTACAGTTCATGTAAGCTGTTAAAAGGGCGCATCACCTAGCGAGTGTGTGTGTGTGTGTGTGTGTGTGTGTGTGTGTGTGTGTGTGTGTGTGTGTGTGTGTGTACCGTTTATAGGCTTTACAAATCGTTTTATATACTTCAAGTCTGTAAATCGAACTCTGTGTTGCTCTTTTCATTTTCACCCATTTTACTTCGTTATGACATTACGCTAAGTATTTTGAATTTCTTGAGTTTTATCACGAAGTAGTCTTGTTTTCAACCGATCCTATCTTCATGTTTCCACCTATGTCTGTCTGGGTATATATTTATCTATGTCTACTTTTCGTGTGGTGTTTCATATTCGTGTTCACACAGAAAAACAGCTGTCGGGTGAATATGGAGGTAGGGGGGATAGTGGTGGTGGTGGTTTGGTGTGTGGATGGGATTACTGTGTATCTATCCATCAATCTACCTTTATAAGTGTGTGTGTGTGTGTGTGTGTGTGTGTGTGTGTGTGTGTGTATGTATGTATGTATGTGTGTATGTATGTGTGTGTGTATGTGTGTGTGTGTGTGTGTGTGTGTGTGTGTGTGTGTGTGTGTGTGTGGATCCTGTGGGCGGAGATAGGAAACAGACTACCTGAGCACGTAACAACCACTTGTTAGCGACCCTTGACTTTGCTGGTGTTGATTCATGTCGCGTTGTTAGCGAGGCTGCGGCAGATTTAGTTAAAAAGATGAGGAGGAGGAGCGAGAGAGGGAAGTGGAGGTGAACACAGGAGATGCAAGGAAGGAGGTGAAAGAGGAGAAAAAGGAGAAGAAGAATGAAGGGGTGAATAAATTGTACGGAGTGGCCAGAAGTGAAGAAAGGAAGGAAGGAAGGAAGGAAATAAAGGAGCAAAAAGGAGGAGGGAGGTTGTTGGCGAGGGCTGCGGAAGAACTACGTAATAAGACGGCAGGTGGCAGCACTGGTCTCAGCTCTCCCTCCGTCTCGAGTGAAAGGCAGACAGTTATAATGAAGGGACAGCCAGGGAGGACGACAGACGGCCACCAGTACAGACACACACGCTGAGGCTGGCATGTTTAGACGCTTCCGCCGCACACATCATCCACTTCCAAAGGCCGTAAACAAGACTGATTGTGTTCTAAGAAGTGTTTTTAGGTTCATGGTACAGAAGAAGGATCAAACTACCACCAGCGTCATAAAACTACCCTTGGAAATGCCCATAACTAATACAAAATCCTTGTTAAATGTGTGAGCTTGGGCGCTGTTTAAAAATATCGCCCTGAGCGTTGGCGAGTGAAAAAAAAGATAAGTCTGGATGAAAGATTAAGCAGCAGAAAGAGAAAGGGTGAGAGGAAAGACTGTTCCCTCATTATTATATTTATTTATTTACATTTTTCATCCCCGTCCTGTCTGCTCGCGCGTGAGGGTTGTAAAGACGACGACGACGATTACTTAACTATTTCCAAGGTCGTTTCACCACCAACGGACGGACGCAGTAACGAGAAAATAAAGTTCCTCATAGCAACGGTTATTATTTTCAGCCGCCGCCGCCATGAAACATCCATTCACTAGTTTCTCGTCACGGCGGGTTTGGTTATTCAGGGAAATATTATCATCACTTTTCAAGGCGCACCACAACTCGTGCCCGGAACACTTGAGACAGCCACGAGTGGCCAGTCTGATACTTTATTATTAGCTCTCAAAACGACACCGTGGATGAGACTTTATGACAGCCACAAGCAGCCAGTCTGACACATTAGTATTAACTGCAAAACAAACAGCGACAAACACGACAACACGACAACGTGGTGGTGGTGATTAAACTTTTTATAATCGTCATGCAGTTTCACTTTAAAAGCATCGCCACTTGTTTTAAGAAATGTTGTCCCCTGAAGCAATTCCTAACGGCTTTCTTAAAAGGAAAGCATTGTTATTTTAGAAGAACAGTGGAAACTTACTACCTCAGCATTAAAGAATGTTGGAATCCCGTAAACCTTATGTTTATTGAAGATTGTGAAATGTTCATTTTGAATGTTCTAATATTTACTGATGTTTATTCAAGTAGGTGTGAAATTATGTTTTCAGTGAGTCTTGTTAATACTGAAGTTTGTGCTTTTTATTAATGAGTCTTGTGTTTTCAGAAGACTGGGTGTTCGTTTATTTTTATGATGTATTTTGTGTTTACTGAAGATAAGGAGCGAAATGTTCTCGTGTTTCCATAATGTCTTGCATTTACTGGTGATTAGGTGTTACACGTCCTCAGTTTCCATAGTGAGTATTGTACCTCTTTCAGTGCACACCGAGTGTAGACGAGTCCCTCTTCCCTTCCCTTCCCTGCTGCGGCTTCACCGACCCGAGGCGCGAGGCAGCGAGCCAGCGAGCACCGGGCCTCCGCCTCCCTGAGGCCCGCCCTCCACCTGGACACGACGTGACAGGTGAGTGAAGCTTGTCAGAACTTTTTTTACGCCTAAGAATATCACTCCTGTTAGTCTGTCTTCTGGCCACACCACGCCAGACAGTGCCGAGTCAACAGTTTCATCCTCTCCCTGCCATGCCCTTGAACAGCCTGGCCACACACTGTACCCTTGGGTGTTGTGGCAGAGGTCCATAAATCTCACTGCGAGGGACGCCTTGCTGGAATTTGAAGTCCCTTGTGCCCACACAACGCACTGCAGCACTGCTTGGTCGTTGCAAAACACTCGTTCATGATATTAACTTCTTATAATATGGTCTGGGGGATATGTCGAGGGATTTAGTTTTGTTTATTGCATTTTGGCAGCAAGGAACAGGAGTAAGGTTAGGCTAGATTTAATAAGTTGTGCTTGGGTTAAATTATAATGGAAAACTTGTAATTGAGGAGGGGACTTGTTGGTGTTACAAAACTGTCTTTGTGGGACTGGATGCGTTATGTGGCGTGACAAGGACAGGAGAGGAAAAAATGAACCAAAAAGCGTTACACACTTTTAATAAAACCTTCCTACAACTTGGGTTTTCTAGAATGTCGTATCAAGACTCCTCATACTGATTTTGCACTTATCTTTTAGGAAAACTCGCCCTGTGTTTTAGGGTCATAGATTTTTCCAAACGATAACTGAAAACATCATCTCATTTCCTCCTCTCGTGTCCCTCACATTCTGCACTCACTCGTCCGCAGCCTGACTCAGCAAGCGAGACTGTTATGTCCAAGTGAGTCTCTATTTCAAAGTTTTGTACACTTTTGGGGAGATGAAAGATTTTGAAACACACTAAATGGAGAATACGACCAAACTTTGAGAACTTAATATAAAGTAATGATAATAATACGATAATATTGATATACTAAGTTGAGGATGACAGTGCTGAGGCCAAAGTGAGGATGAGAATGTTTAAGACGGGAATAAGAAAGGTGATCCCGGTGAGCAGGGAAAGAAAATAATTCCTGTGCAGAGTATAAAAGTTTATTTGTTTGCTAATACAAACAAACACACAATCACGTTCCAACAATGAATTACCGGCAGCTTAACAATGCAGCAACAGTCTTCATTATGTCTGCCTTATATCTTCCTTATATCTCCGTTATCTTACCGCCCATACATACATCTGGTGCCTGCTCTTACCTGTGTCCATGTGTCCGTCTATCTATCTGGTGCCTGTTCTTCCCTGTGTCCATGTGTCCATCTATCTGGTGCCTGCTCTTCCCTATGTCCGTGTGTCCATGTGTCCGTCTATCTGGTGCCTGCTCCTTCCTGTGTCCGTGTGTCCATGTGTCCGTCTATCTGATGCCTGCTCCTTCCTTTGTCCGTGTGTCCATGTGTCCGTCTATCTGGTGCCTGCTCCTTACTGTGTCCGTGTGTCCATGTGTCCGTCTATCTGGTGCCTGCTCCTCCCTGTGTCCGTGTGTCCATGTGTCCGTCTATCTGGTGCCTGCTCCTCCCTGTGTCCGTGTGTCCATGTGTCCGTCTATCTGGTGCCTGCTCCTCCCTGTGTCCGTGTGTCCATGTGTCCGTCTATCTGGTGCCTGCTCCTCCCTGTGTCCGTGTGTCCATGTGTCCGTCTATCTGGTGCCTGCTCCTCCCTGTGTCCGTGTGTCCATGTGTCCGTCTATCTGGTGCCTGCTCCTTCCTTTGTCCGTGTGTCCATGTGTCCGTCTATCTGGTGCCTGCTCCTCCCTGTGTCCGTGTGTCCGTGTGTCCGTCTATCTGGTGCCTGCTCCTCCCTGTGTCCGTGTGTCCGTGTGTCCGTCTATCTGGTGCCTGCTCTTCCCTGTGTCCGTGTGTGCATGTGTCCGTCTATCTGGTGCCTGCTCCCCCCGTGTGTCCATGTGTCCGTCTATCTGGTGCCTGCTCCTCCCTGTGTCCGTGTGTCCATGTGTCCGTCTATCTGGTGCCTGCTCCTCCCTGTGTCCGTGTGTCCGTCTATCTGGTGCCTGCTCCTTCCTTTGTCCGTGTGTCCATGTGTCCGTCTATCTGGTGCCTGCTCTTCCCTGTGTCCGTGTGTTCGTCTATCTGGTGCCTGCTCCTCCCTGTGTCCGTGTGTCCATGTGTCCGTCTATCTGGTGCCTGCTCCTCCCTGTGTCCGTGTGTCCATGTGTCCGTCTATCTGGTGCCTGCTCCTCCCTGTGTCCGTGTGTCCGTCTATCTGGTGCCTGCTCCTTCCTTTGTCCGTGTGTCCATGTGTCCGTCTATCTGGTGCCTGCTCCTCCCTGTGTCCGTGTGTCCATGTGTCCGTCTATCTGGTGCCTGCTCCTCCCTGTGTCCGTGTGTCCATGTGTCCGTCTATCTGGTGCCTGCTCCTCCCTGTGTCCGTGTGTCCATGTGTCCGTCTATCTGGTGCCTGCTCCTCCCTGTGTCCGAGTGTCCATGTGTCCGTCTATCTGGTGCCTGTTCTTCCGTGTGTCCGTGTGTCCATGTGTCCGGGCCTCCCATTGGTGTTGTCTTGAGGTGTCACTTCCACTCACGTCCTTGTACCTTTTTTTCACTTTTTTAGAGATTTTTCACCTTTTTTTCAACATTCTTTTTTTCAACATTTCTCTTCAACATTTTTCTCTTTTTCCAACACGTCAACATTTCTTCTCTTCCTTCACCCTTCCATCACTTGTATCTTTAACATTCTAATCACCAGTTTTTATTTTCATTTTTATCACCTTTCTCGTTGTCCTGTTTCCCTTTGATCGTGTTTTCTTTCCATTTTCATAATTTTCATACTTCTTTCCTTTTTATTGTCATTGTTTTACCACACTTCTCTTTTCCTTATCAACATTGAGGTGATGGAGTGAGGAGGGAGGGGTGAAGGGGTGACTGAGTCCGGGGGAGGGGTGAAGGGGTGACGGAGTGGGGGGGAGGGGTGAAGGGGTGATGGAGTGAGGGGAGAAGGGGTGATGGAGTGAGGAGGGAGGGGTGAAACGGTGACTGAGTGAGGGGGAGGGGTGAAGGGGTGACGGAGTCAGGGGAGGGGTGAAGGGGTGACAGGTGAAGGGAGGGTGAAGGGGTGAGGAGGGAGGGGTGTAGGGGTGACAGAGTAAGGGGGAGGGGTGAAGGGGTGATGGAGTGAGGAGGGAGGGGTGAAGGGGTGACGGAGTGAGGGGGGGGGGTGAAGTGGTGACGGAGTGAGGAGGGAGGGGTGAAGGGGTGACGGAGTGAGGAGGGAGGGGTGAAGGGGTGACGGAGTGAGGAGGGAGGGGTGAAGGGGTGACGGAGTGAGGAGGGAGGGGTGACGGAGTGACGGAGTGAGGGGGAGGGGTGAAGGGGTGACGGAGTGAGGAGGGAGGGGTGAAGTGGTGACGGAGTGAGAGCAGCGAAGGGTGAAGTGTCATGTGGGGTGTGAGGGACTAAGGAATGAGGGAAGAAAGCAAATAAAAGGAAAAGGATGAAATGGAATGAGGGAGTGAGAGTGAGGGATGAGGGGAGGGAGGAGGGAGGTGGGAGGACAGGAGGAAGGAAGAGGAGGAGAAGGGAGAGGAGGAAGAGAAAAAAATTAGTGAAAAATGTGTAAGGTAAAGAAAGTTTACGAGGAGGAGGAGGAGGAGGAGGAGAAAGTTAAAGGAAAGTTGAAAGTGAACATCAGTGGGCTTGGAAGAGGAAGAGGAGGAGCTTAGACAAGAGGAAGGGAAGGAGGAAGAGAAGGAAGAGGAGGAGGTGAGGAGGAGGAATAGGACTCCTTCCTCCGTTGTCGTGGACGATGGCTGCTGGCTGGTCACCTGAGAGAGAGAGAGAGAGAGAGAGAGAGAGAGAGAGAGAGAGAGAGAGAGAGAGAGAGAGAGAGAGAGAGAGAGAGAGAGAGAGAGAGAGAGAGAGAGAGAATTAGTAACATTCCTCGTTCATTCATTATTCACACGTAAACCTAAACATTTTGATAGTATAAGAACATAAGAAGTCTGCAAGAGGCCGGTTGGCCTATACAAGGCAGCTCCTGTACACTCAACCCCACCTTACCTCACCATCCATGGCTTTATCTAACCTCTTCTTGAATGTATCTATGGTATTGGCACCCACAACATGGCTCCCAAGCCTGTTCCATTCGTCCACCACTCTATTGGTGAACCAATTCTTGTTTGTCTAACTTAAAACCATTGCCACGCGTCCTGCCTGGTTCTTTAACTATCAAAATCTTATTAACATCCCCTTTATTAAAGCCCTTCATCCATTTATAGACTTCGATCAAGTCTCCTCGCAACCTTCGCCTTTCTAGAGAGTGTAGATTTAACTGCTTCAGCCTGTCTTCATAAGGCAAGTTTCTCACCCCCTGAATCATCTCTGTCATCCTCCTCTGTACAGATTCTAACATCTTGATATCCATTCTATAGTACGGGGACCAGAACTGAACTGCATAATCGAGATGAGGTCTAACTAGTGCTAAGTAAAGTTTGAGGATGACTTCAGCGCTCCTATTGCCTACGCTCCTTGAGATGAAACCCAGTACTCTGTTTGCCCGATTTTTAGCCTGAATGCATTGAGCCCTAGGACGGAGGTCAGTGCTCACTAGGACTCCTAAGTCTCTCTCACCCCCAGACCTGCTTAGAGGAGTGTCATTTAAGGAGTAAGTGTGTGAGGAGTTATTCCTACCTACACTCAGAATGCTACACTTCCTCCCTTTGTATATAAGCTCCCTTCCTTTTACCAGCCGTCCTTTACCCTCTTGAACTACTCCTCAGGGATGCTCAATGCAGCTCGAGGACAAGAAAAAGGTGAAAAATACATCCCCGTAATAGATAAATAATGTAAACGCGGCGGGAAATCACTCCCGCCACCACTTCCCTCCCATCCACACGTCCGCCACCGCCGCCGTGCCCTTCCCTTGCTCGTAACTCCCGGTGATGGGTTCCTGTTACTGCCGCCGCGCCCTCTGATGAGCCATGACTCCCTGAGGGCTGGTTTATGTTTCTCCTCGTTTAGTTTTACCTAAATATGTGTTGCAGGAACGTCCGAAGCCTCTCGGAGGATGACCGACTGCCGTTCCTATCAGATGAGCTCAAGGGGCTGAGGTTGGACATAGTGGGACTCTTAAGACGAGGAGGCCTGGCAGTGGCGAGATCAATGAGCGAGGATTCACTTACTACTAGTCCGGCATGAGCAATGGTTTCCGTCTCAAGGGGGTAGCTATGGGCATCTCCAGCCAACTGCTGCCATTTGTGGTTGAAGTTGCTCCATTTGATGAGCGTATAATGCGAGTGAGGCTGAAGCACACACTGGGCTTCATGTCTCTTGTTGCAGTGTTCGCTCCTACCGAGATGTGTGAAGCTGAAGAGTGAGATGTTCTACGCCAAACTCGACTCCGTATTAGACCAGTGCCCTCCCCGGGACACACTCATTGTCGTGGGGTCAGTTCAGTGCTACTACTGGCACTGACAGTGTCGGCTACGAGTTATGTTGTGGTCCACATGGTTCTGGTACGGTTGCGGAAATGAGTTCCTGTACCCACTGTGGTAAGCCTTCCCTCCAACCGGCAACGTCGCAGTAGTACTACTCAAGTGTTGTTGTGAATGAACGGTGTTCGTCGTGTTCGGGTGTGAGTGGCGGAGAGGTTCACTGCTATTCAGGAAGTGTAAGGGAGGTTTTATTCATAATCAAGAGGTGAAAATAAATGTAGCATGTGTATGTAACATATGTTAAACCAAGATATCACTACAAAATAATAACAGCAGAGAGAAGACGAGACGTATTATCAAGAGTCGAGACTTTGATGTTCCGCTCAGTTCCATCAGCATTCACGTGTGAACGTGTGCTCTCTCTCTCTCTCTCTCATATCGACTGGGCGACACTGTCAGGTACAGAAGGCGAGTCATATAGAATAATCGAATTTCTAGAAGGAAATTATCTAAGCCAAATGTTTCTGAACCAACTCGACAAAATAACATACTCGACCTTGTTATAACGACCCAAGATAACCTAGTCAGTAATTTCACGGTAGGAGAACACCTCAGTTCTTGCGATCATAAATTAGTGCGCGTCGACATTAGAGCTCAAACATCAGTGACTGATAATGAAGTAAGGTGCCCAATTTCAAAAGAGCCAACTTCGTAGAAATCCGACAAAAACTAACAAATACAACTATCAGATGACGGCAATGTAGAGGAAGCCTGGCTAAGCTTTAAAAATCACTTATTCACTCAGCAGAACACATTCGTCCCCTTGTGCGAGAAGCGAATTAACACTAATAAAAGCCCACCTTGGTTTAATAGCGAAATTAAACACTCAGTCAAGGAGAGAAAATTGTTTTACAGGTTAAAGAAAGAACAAAGCACGCCCGAAAACATTAGACTTGATAATGATGCCAGGCGACGAATAAAAAGATAAGTATGTCAGGCAAAGCGTAGATATGAAGAAATTATTACAGCCAACTGTAAAAATAATCCAAAATCTTTCTTCAGTTACATAAACAACAGAAAGGCGATCAGAAGTGGAACTGGACCTTTAACAAACAGCGACGGTGCACTAGTGACTGACAGCCAGCACATTGCAAACCTCTTAAACAATTACTTTTCCTCGGTGTTTAATACTAACAGTCTTCCTCCCACTACCACCAACACCAGTACTAATGTAAATCTCGAGTATGCATTGCCTAATTTTGAAATAACAGCCGATGAAGTCCTTAAAGCTCTCCATTCAATTAAAACAAATAAAAGTCCCGGACTCGATAAAATATATCCTATACTGCTTAAAGAAACAAAAACCGAAATACTCTCCTCCCTCACAATCGTATTCAATATGTCCTTGCGACAAGGCATCGTCCCTTCGGATTGGAAAAAGGCTAGCGTGACACCGATTTTTAAGAAAGGAGACAAAAAAATACCAGGTAACTACCGACCCATTAGTCTAACTTCAATTGTAGGTGAGCCACTCGAGAGCATAATTAGAGACAAAATTGGGAGTTACCTCGAAAGTCACTCATTAATTGGGGATTCACAACATGGCTTCCGTAACAAAAGATCCTGCCTATCAAACCTATTGACCTTTTATAACGACCTCTTCTCAGTTTATGACGTAACCAAATCATTGGACGTAGTCTATCTTCATTTCCAGAAAGTGTTTGATAAAGTCCCACATCATAAAATACTTTATAAATTAAAGCAAATAGGTATTGACGGTCAAGTAAACCAATGGATCGCGAATTGGTTGAACAACAGACAACAAAGAGTGGTGATTGACGGATTTAACTCAGAGTGAGCGCCGGTCACTAGTGGCGTCCCTCAGGACTCGGTTCTTGGCCCAGTGCTCTTTATTATTTACATCAACGACGTGGATGTTGGACTCAATAATCGCATTAGTAAATTTGCAGACGACACAAAGATTGGTAACTCGGTTCTCACTGATGAAGACACGCAAAGCCTCCAAGAGGATTTGCACAAAATTTCAGCTTGGTCGGATAGATGGGAAATGCCCTTTAACGTAGACAAGTGCCAGGTCCTTCAAGTTGGAACAAGAAATAAGTTCGATTACGAAATGCGCGGCGTTAAACTCACAAGCGTTCAATGAGTTGAGGATCTGGGGGTCAAAATCGCGTCAAACCTCAAATTCTCACATCAATGCATCGATGCAGCAAATAGAAGAGAGAGAGAGAGAGAGAGAGAGAGAGAGAGAGAGAGAGAGAGAGAGAGAGAGAGAGAGAGAGAGAGAGAGAGAGAGAGAGAGAGAGAGAGAGAGAGAGAGAGAGAGAGAGAGAGAGAGATTTACATAGATAGATTTACATAGAAAATCAGACCACACAGACCCCATGGTCCAGACTTGGTGGTCTGTCCTTAAACCTAAGTGATTTTACATTAACCAGAAGACTCCAAAACGTTGCATTTCTACTCTAGTTGATATTAAGTTGAAGGAAGTGACTGTCGAGCTTATTTTTGAAGGAGTCAATCGTGTTACACTGGACCACTGACGGTGGAAGCTTATTCCATTCTCGCACTACAACGTTGGTGAAGAAAAATTTGGTGCAGTCTGAATTTACTTGTCTACATCTGAGTTTTACGCCATTGTTCCTCGTGCGCATAGTGTCATCGATCATAAACAATGTTGATCTGTCTACATTCGTGAAACCATTAAGTATTTTAAAACATTCGATCAGTTTTCCTCGGAGGCGACGTTTCTCAAGAGAACATGTTAAGGGTAGAAAACCTTTCTTCGTAGGATTTGTTGGGCAAGGAAGAGATAATTTTCGTTGCACGACGCTGAACACCTTCTAATTTAGCAATATCCTTTGCATGGTGGGAGAGAGAGAGAGAGAGATTTACATAGCTTTACATAGCAAATCAGGCACCACAGACCCCATGGTCCAGACTTGGTGGTCTGTCCTTAAACCTAAGTGATTTTACATTAATCAGAAGACTCCAAAACGTTGCATTTCTACTCTAGTTGATATTAAGTTGAAGGAAGTGACGGTCGAGCTTATTTTTGAAGGAGTCAATCGTGTTACACTGGACCACTGACGGTGGAAGCTTATTCCATTCTCGCACTACAACGTTGGTGAAGAAAAATTTGGTGCAGTCTGAATTTACTTGTCTACATCTGAGTTTTACGCCATTGTTCCTCGTGCGCAAAGTGTCATCTATCATAAACAATGTTGATCTGTCTACATTCGTGAAACCATTAAGTATTTTAAAACATTCGATCAGTTTTCCTCGGAGGCGACGTTTCTCAAGAGAGAACATGTTAAGGGTAGAAAGCCTTTCTTCGTAGGATTTGTTGCGCAAGGAAGGTATAATTTTCTTTGCCCGACGCTGAACACCTTCTAATTTAGCAATATCCTTTGCATGGTGGGGAGACCAAAACTGTACCGCATATTCCAAGTGGGGTCTGACTAAACTGTTGTAGAGCTGGAGTATTACAACTTTAATCTTGAATACAAAGTATATGATAATGAAGCCCAACCAACTGTTCGCTTTATTTGCTGCATCGATGCATTGCTGTGAGAATTTGAGGTTTGACGCGATTTTGACCCCAAGTCTTTGACGCATTGAACGCTTTTGAGTTTAACGCCGCGCAGTTCGGCTTCGAACTTCTTATTCCTCGTTCCAACTTGAAGGACCTGGCACTTGTCTACGTTAAAGGGCATCTCCCATCTATCCGACCAAGCTGAAATTTTGTGCAAATCCTCTTGGAGGCTTTGCCTGTCTTCGTCAGTGAGAACCGAGTTGCCAATCTTTGTGTCGTCTGCAAATTTACTAATGCGGTTATTGAGTCCAACATCCACGTCGTTGATGTAAATAATGAAGAGCACTGGGCCAAGGACCGAGCCCTGAGGGACGCCACTAGTGACAGGCGCCCACTCTGAGTTAAATCCGTCGATCACTACTCTTTGTTGTCTGTTGCTCAACCAATTCGCGATCCATTGGTTTACTTGACCGTCAATACCTATTTGCTTTAATTTGTAAAGTAATTTATGATGCGGGACTTTATCAAACGCTTTCTGGAAATCAAGATAGACTACGTCCAGTGATTTGGTTACGTCATAAACAGTGAAGAGGTCGTTATAAAAGGTTAATAGGTTCGATAGGCAGGATCTTTTGTTTCGGAAGCCATGTTGTGAGTCCCCAATCAATGAGTGGCTTTCAAGGTAATTCACAATTTTGTCTCTAATTATGCCCTCAAGTAGCTTACCTACAACCGAAGTGTTTACCTACAACCGAAGTAACTTACCTACAACCGAAGAGAGAGAGAGAGAGAGAGAGAGAGAGAGAGAGAGAGAGAGAGAGAGAGAGAGAGAGAGAGAGAGAGAGAGAGAGAGAGAGAGAGAGAGATATAGATAGAGATAGAGAGAGAGAGAGAGAGAGAGAGAGAGAGAGAGAGAGAGAGAGAGAGAGAGAGAGAGAGAGAGAGAGAGAGAGAGAGAGAGAGAGAGAGAGAGAGAGAGAGAGAGAGAGAGAGAGAGAGAGAGAGAGAGAGAGAGCACAAGTTCACACGTGAATGCTGATAAAGCTAAACGGAACATCAAAGTCTCGACTCTAGATAATACGTCTCGTCTTCTCTCTGCTGTTATTATTTTGTAGTGATATCTTGGTTTAACATGTGTTACATACACATGCTACATTTATTTTCACCTCTTAATTATGAATAAAGCCTCCCTTACACTTCCTGAATAGCAGTGAACCTCTCCGCCACTCACACCCGAACACGACGAACACCGTTCATTCACAACAACACTTGAGTAGTACTACTGCGACGTTGCCGGTTGGAGGGAAGGCTTACTACAGTGGGTACAGGAACTCATCTCCGCAACCAACCAACAGCTCTCTCCTGAATTTTGCAAGATCCGGGAGGTTGATAATTGAAGGTTCCTGGTACCAGAGACCAGAGCTGCACCGCTGGACTTGGTGTAGCGATGCCGGAGGGGTAGCTAAGGAGACCACATCCTCGTAAGTACTCGTTGGATGATCTTTCAGAGCTGCAGGGTTTACCGGAGTACTGAGTTTTTTGCAACTGACCATAGGCTTGTTGTTGCAACACTCAAGCTTCATGTCAGGTCAAGAAGAATCTCGAGATGCAACAATAATATGTTCCATCTCGACAGGCTGAAGGACCTGGCATGTGCTCAGGAGTATGCAGTGACAGTTTCAAATCGGTTCAATGTGCTTAGCGCCCTCGAGGACCATGTAGAACTGTGGGAAGCCTTCAAATGTGAGACTCTCCGAGCTGCCAAGGAGTGCATTGGAGAACGCCCGAGATCTGGGAGTGGATTTGCCTTGGCGGAGACGCTGAATGATATTGAGGAGAGTCGCGCTGCCGGGCTTGTTGGGAATTGGGACCAATACAGGGCTTTGCCGCGTAGGACTAGAACTCGCCTGAGGAGAGACAGAGAGGGGTATGTCAGAGGTCTCGCTGAGGAGGTCAAGGGCCATCTCAATGCGAATGACCTCCGACCTCCAGCTTTCAGCTGCTGGGTTGCAGGTGGCATTGGTTGCATGTGGCTTTGGTTGCGGGTGGCAACGGTGCATTGTCCGTGAACACCAACTCCGGCTATACGGGCATGTTTTTATTATCACCACTTCTGCACACACCTCCCCACCACGATCCCCATCCCCTCCCCACCACCACCACGACTACCACTCCTTACCCTCTCCCCTCCTTCATCACCACATGTATTCAGCAACACCCAATGTAACCCTCACCACCACCACCTTCCCCTCCCCCCTCATCAACACCTCTACTCACCTGCAATCACGTGGGCATTCATACCTTTCCCCAACCCTTCACCCCCCCCCTCCCTCACTCACCGGCCAGCACGTGCACGTTCACGCTCCTGGGCCGGGCGTTCGCCGGGTCGCAGGTGTACACGCCGGAGTGGGAGAGCCGCGCCGACTGGACCAGCAGGCGGGAGGAGGTGACGCCGCTACTACTACTACTACTACTACTACTACTACTACTATTTGTGCTCGTGGTGGTGTTGCTACTTTTACTACTACTACTACTACTACTACTACTACTACTACTACTGTTGCTACTACTACTACTGCTGGTGCTGCTGGTGCCTCCTCCTCCTCTGCCCCCGCCTCTTGTTCTCTCGTAGCTCACCAGCTGTTTAGGGAAGAATGGAGGCTGTGTCAGTGTTTGTGTGTTTGGCGGGGGAGATGTTGGTGAAGAGAGTTTGTGTGCGTGTGGAGAGGGTGGGCAGGTTAGGGGTGAGAGAGAGAAAGAATAATAGGAGGAAAGAGAGAACACTAAAAGAGAGAGGGATGGAAGGAGGGCAAAGGGTGTAAAGAATGGAGAGAAATGAAGGAAGATGGAAGGAGGAATGGAGAAAGGAAACAATTTGATATAGAAAGAAAAATATATAAAACGTGACTGAATGAATGAAAAAGGAAGATAAAGAAAGATGGAAAGAAAGGAAGAAACGGAGAAAAACAAAATCGTGTGTGTGTGTGTGTGTGTGTGTGTGTGTGTGTGTGTGTGTGTGTGTGTGTGTGTGTGTGTGTGTGTGTGTGATTTCATTCGTTATTTACTAATCTATTCGTTGTAAAAAAAAGTTAAGGAATTATTCAAAATCTGATAAACCGTTTCTTCAATTATGCATTCCCTCCAACTCTCCCTCCCTCACTCCCTGCCTCCCCCCCCCCCCCTCTCTCTCTCTCTCTCTCTCTCTCTCTCTCTCTCTCTCTCTCTCCTTCCAACATTCAACCAACTGATCGACTCACTCATCCAATCAATTAACGCACCGCTATGAACTACATTCATCCACTAAGCAGTCACCTAATCACCCAAGCGTCCACTTAGCTCTCCACCACAACGTGCAATTCATCCACCCATCACCCACATACATTCACCCACCCACCATTCATCCACCACCTCATACGGTCACTTAATAATACACTCATCCACCCATCCAGTCACCCATACATTCTTCCACCCACCCATTCATCCGGTCACTTAATAATACGCTCATCCACCCATCCAGTCATCCACCCATCCAGTCACTCATATATTCTTCCACCCACCCTTTCTTCCACTCATACATTCATCCATACCCCCTTTTTTCCATCCACCCACTCATCCATTTCACCCCCAACCCTCTCCCCTTATCCATCCATACACTCATCCACCCACCCTTTCTTCCCCCCCTCCCCACCCACCTTGTCGCCGTGGTACCAGAGGATGAAGGCGGGCGGCTCGGGGCTGAACCTGATGGTGCAGGTGAGCGCCAGCTGACTCCCGGTGTTGAGGTACACGTCCGGGCCCCCCACGATGGCGGTCTCGGGCTCTGGGGGGCGGCGGGGGGCACGTGAGCAGGAGGGAGCGGGGGGGAAGGGAAGATTATTACAGGTAAAAAGGGAAGAAGAGATGCATATTATATAATTTATCATATATTGTAGTTCCCTTTTTATTCCAAGTAATTTTCTTTAATTTTTCCCGATTTTTCGTTCCTTTTCCTCATGTACGTTCCTTGCTCCCTACCTTTGTTCATTTCCTCTTTTTTTTGTTGGCACATCCATATATTCTTTTCATTTTCCATCTTATTTCATTCATTTTCGTTACTTTTCTCTAATTTATGTTGTTAGTTTTCCTAATATTCGTTCGTTTTCAATCCTTTTCATATATTTTCACTCCTTAGTTCATTTCTCTTCATTTTCGTTTATTTTCCATAATTTTTGTTTATTTTTCCTCATTTTCTCTCATGTTAAGGATTTTTTGTTCATTTTCCAGAATGTACCTTAATTGTCCCACAATAATGTTCATTTCCCACATTTTTAGTTCATTTTCCCTCATTTCCATTCATTCCCCTCATCGTCGATCATTCCTACTCATTTCCCTCGCATTCCTGGTCATGGTTGTACATTTGGCTTCATTTCCATTCGTTTTCCCTCCTCTGCGACCATTCCTAATCATTCCCGTCTCCTTCCTGCTCCTTGCTGCCCATGTTCCCTTCCTGTCCCTTCGGCGCTCCCTTCGTCCTCGCCGCGGCCATCAGCTTCCCCTCATTTGGGTGATTCTTGGTAATTTTCGTTAATATAAACAGGTTAGGGAGGGTGTGGGCGGCGGTGAGAGAGAGAGAGAGAGAGAGAGAGAGAGAGAGAGAGAGAGAGAGAGAGAGAGAGAGAGAGAGAGAGAGAGAGAGAGAGAGAGTAATGAAGTTAGTAAGGAGGTACGGAGAGAAAAAATAATAAGGAAGGAGAGTTCTGTAGTAAAGGAGGAAGGGAGGGAAGGAAGAGGAGGAGGAGGGAAGGGAAGATAAGTAGGTGAAAGCAAAGGAGAGAGAAGGAAGGAAGGATAATTATGGAAATGCAGAGGAGGGAAGAAAGGAAGAGGAGAGGGAAAGATATAATAATAATAACGGGAGGAAAGAAGAAAGGGAGGAGGAGGAAGAGAAGGAGAGGAGGAAACGAGAAGAGGAAGGAAGGAGAGAAGACAGAGGTAGGAATAATGGGAGAGAGAGAATCAAGGGAGAGAGAGAAAGGAAGGAAAGGTGGAAGAAAGAAAAAGAAAGAAAGAATGAAAGAAAGAAGGAAAGGAGGTTAGCAGTAAAGGAGAGAAGGAAGGGAGGAAGGGAGGAAGAAAACAGAGGAGGAAAGAAAAAGATAAAAGGAGAGAAGGAAAGAATATAGGAAGGAAGGAAGGAAGGAAGCAAGGGAGAAAAAAAAGAAGGAAGGGAGGGAGAAAAGGAAGGGAGTGTGGAATTGATGACATATTGACAAATTGACTGACTGACTGACTGCTTGACTAACTGATGACGCCTCGAGTGACTTATTGACTGATTTCCCGTGTGACTCAATTCTCGTGTGGCTCAGTTTGTTTGATAATAATGACCCAAAGAGCATTGGAACATGAGTCTGCAAGAGGCCAGTAGTAGTTGTAGTAGTAGCAGTAGTAGTAGTAGTAATAGTAGTAATAGTAGTAATAGTAGTAGCAGTATTAGTAGTATTAATAGTAGTAGTAGTAGTAGTAATAGTAGAGAAGAGGGGGAGAGAGGGGGAGAGGAGGAGGGGGAGGGGGAGTTAGAGTAGAGAGGGGATAGGGAGAGGGAGAGAAAGAAGAGAGAGCAAGTTATAGTTTTTCCATGTACATCATCCAATATATTTTCTCAGTATGTCAAATAGTTTAAATGTCAATGATGTATAGGGGAGTGGTGAGTTCTGGCAGGAGTGTCGGGATGGGCGGCGGAGAGAGAGAGAGAGAGAGAGAGAGAGAGAGAGAGAGAGAGAGAGAGAGAGAGAGAGAGAGAGAGAGAGAGAGAGAGAGAGAGAGAGAGAGAGAGAGAGAGAGAGAGAGAGAGAGAGAGAGAGAGAGAGAGAGAGAGAGAGAGAGAGAGAGAGAGAGAGAGAGAGAGAGAGAGAATCAAGGGAGAGAGAGAAAGGAAGGAAAGGTGGAAGAAAGAAAAAGAAAGAAAGAATGAAAGAAAGAAGGAAAGGAGTTAGCAGGAAAGGAGAGAAGGAAGGGAGGAAGGGAGGAAGAAAAGAGAGGAGGAAAGAAAAAAATGAAAGTAGAGAAGGGAAGAATATAGGAAGGAAGGAAGGAAGGAAGGAAGGAAGGAAGGAAGCAAGGGAGAAAAAAAAGAAGGAAGGGAGGGAGAAAAGGAAGGGAGTGTGGAATTGATGACATATTGACAAATTGACTGACTGACTGACTGCTTGACTAACTGATGACGCCTCGAGTGACTTATTGACTGATTTCCCGTGTGACTCAATCTTCGTGTGGCTCAGTTTGTTTGATAATAATGACCCAAAGAGCATTGGAACATGAGTCTGCAAGAGGCCAGTAGTAGTTGTAGTAGTAGCAGTAGTAGTAGTAGTAGTAGCAGTAGTAGTAGTAGCAATAGTAGTAATAGTAGTAATAGTAGTAATAGTAGTAGCAGTATTAGTAGTATTAATAGTAGTAGTAGTAGTAATAGTAGAGAAGAGGGGGAGAGGAGGAGGGGGAGTGAGAGTAGAGAGGGGAGAGGGAGAGGGAGAGAGAGAAGAGAGAGCAAGTTATAGTTTTTCCATGTACATCATCCAATATATTTTCTCAGTATGTCAAATAGTTTAAATGTCAATGATGTATAGGGGAGTGGTGAGTTCTGGCAGGCGTGTCGGGATGGGCGGCGGTGGGTCAGTTTTCAAAACCGAGGGCAAACAGTAAACAGCCCCTCCCCCCCCTCCCCCCCTCCCCCTCCCTAACGCTACCCACGCACATCCCCTCACTTCCCGTGTCCCCGCTAACCCCGCCCCGCTGCCCAGTAACTTCCCACCCCCGCCCGAGGGTCATAAAACACAGAGTATCTGACTCGGCGAACAGCTGGTAATTATATCATAACTACTACTCAACTCAATTGTGTAGGGTCAGGTGCATTAGTAAGACTGTAAAGTGTTGGCGAGGAGCAATGGTAGTGGAAAAATAAACAATCATTCTAGTATTACCGTAAAGGCAGTGTAAGCATATATAAGTGTATGTCTGTGTGTATGTATATGGGGGGAGACAAGAGTCAAAGTGTGGTCTGCTACTATTGCTCTATTCATCACCATAAATAGCAACTAGATACACTAGCATGCATAATGGCACCGAAATGGAGCCCCCTCAATGTTGCGTTTGTTCGTCTCGAAATCAAAACTGTGTTCAGTGCTCGTGCGTAAGACGATGCCTGCCCTGTGTGAACTGTAAGAGAGGTGGAGATTGTCGAAACCCAAACCCTCAACGGCAGGATGTGGAAAATGGTGAGCATTCACAAGTGGTGCTGGGTGAGCAGGCCAATGAAGGCGCTGGAGATGATCAGGTGGAGGGGGGTGCAGGTGGCGAGAGACAAGGGCAGGGTGACCAAGGCAGAGGTGGACACTCGAGGAGACGCTTACAGTCATGTGGTAACGTTTTCTCCCAGTAACATATTTGAGGCCCAAAGATGTAACGCCACCAAGACCTTTATAGAGGAGAAAACCCACCTCATTAGAGCCTACAACAACTCCACTCAAATTGCCCCCTACGCTTTAAATATTCTGGCCATACTACCGCACCTCATATGCCAACGGACTCAGAAAAAGTCGAAACAATCTGAGGACGTGAAGGCGGTACAAAGAAGAATGGAGCTGTGGAGGAAAGGGGACGTCCGGAAGCTACTTGACGAGGCTAAAACACTGCAGGAGAGACTAGGCAGACGTAACATTCGCAAGAAGGACAGTAACGACAGGGCTAGAAACTTTGCTGACAAGATGAGACAAGGCAATGTGGCCATGGCAACTAGATCACTGTCAACAGAAGATGAGGCAGCGGGAGTCCTTCCCATGACGGAAGAGACACGCCAGATCCTTAAGGACAAGCATCCAGATGCTAGACCTGCACACCCAGAAATGAAGTTCCTTAGGGATTACACCCCCCCGCATCGAGTTGTCTTCGACCATATCAGCGGTGACGTGATCTGGAAGCACGCCCTTCACACGCAGGGAGCGGCTGGACCATCGGGCTTGGATGCCAAGGGGTGGAAATACCTCCTCGGTAAGAACATCTTTGGTAATCCAGCTGTGGATCTTCGCGACGCAATAGCCGCCCTAGCAAGAAAATTGGCGTCAGAGAATTGCCAACACCTCGAGCCTTTGATGGCCTGCCGGCTCATCCCGCTGGATAAAAAACCAGGCTGTCGCCCCATCTGGATGGGGGAGGTACTCAGGAGGATCATAGGCAAGGCTGTCATGGAGGTGAAGGACGACGTGAGGAAGGCGGTGGGAAACCTTCAAGTGTGTGCGGGTCAGCAGGCTGGGTGTGAAGCTGCCATTCACGCTGTCAGGAAAATGTTCGAAGACCCAGAATGCGAGGCGGTGCTGATGGTGGACGCTGCTAATGCGTTCAACAACATCAATAGGGAAACAGCACTGCACAACATCAAAATCAAGTGCCCTATATCCGCCCAATATATTGAAAATACATACAAGGAACCTGCCAGACTGTTCATCAGCAGTCATAATGACCAACGACTTGGAGACCCGGTGGCCATACAATCCTCAGAGGGCACCACCCAGGGCGACCCAGTGGCCATGGCAATGTTTGCCCTGGGAATGATGAAGCTGCAGGACATCATCCGCCATGAAAACACCAACGTCAAACAGGTGGCCTATGCGGATGACCTCACTGGGGTAGGAAAGTCTGCAGACCTCAGGAAATGGTGGGACCTCGTCAATGAACACGGCCCTAAAATAGGGTACCACCCCAACGCCACTAAGTCTGTAGTGATTGTAAAACCAGAGGCATACGATCGGGCCAAAACCGCATTCCAGGGCAGTAACGTGAAGCTGTCAGTTACTGGTGAAAGACACCTCGGGGCAGTCATTGGAACAGCTGATTATAGAATCGAATATGTGAAAACAGCTGTAAAGCGCTGGGAGTCCGAACTGCAGAGGCTGAGCGAGATCGCCAAAACGGAACCGCAAGCAGCCTACGCAGCATTTACGTACGGTGTCAAGCATAAATGGAACTACCTCATGAGGACAGTTCCTGATGTTGCTCCGTTACTAAAACCTCAGAAACATCTTCATACCGGCGATAGCAAATGGGAGATGCCCCAGCGACCAGGAGAGAAGGTTGCTTGAGTTGCCGCCAAGAATGGGTGGGCTCGGCATCACCAACCCGCAAAATCTGGCAGAGTCTGAATTCGAGAACTCACTCCGAATCACAGCCTCCTTGACCGGATATATTATCAACCAAAATGAAAGGGGAGAAGACAACCCTCAAGATATTAGGTCACTAAGGAATGAAATCTCCAAAAACAGAGAAGAAAAACAGAGACACTCTGAGTGACCTAATGAGAGAACTCCCAGAAGACTCAAGGAGGAGGACAGATATTGCACAGGAAGTGGGCGCTTCAAACTGGCTAACCACACTACCTATCAGGGCAAAAGGCTTCAACTTAAACAAGAAAGAATTCACTGATGCCCTTGCCCTGAGGTATGGCTGGCCAGTGGATGGGCTCCCAAACATGTGTAACTGTGGCTCACCCTTCAACCAAAACCATGCCGTGACGTGCAAGAGAGGAGGTTTTGTCTGCATGAGACATGATGAAGTGAGAGACGTAACAGCTCAAATGCTGAAAGAAGTCTGTCACGACGTGACTGTGGAACCCATGCTGCTCCCTCTGCAAGGCAAACATCTCGCCAGACGCACCGCTAATGTTTCGAACGAAGCACGAGTGGATGTTAGCGCCAGAGGGTTTTGGACTCGTGGACAAAGGGCATACTTTGACATAAGGATCTTTGATCCCGTGGCCCATTGCCACAGTGACCTGACCCTTGATGCAGCCCACAGAAGAAACGAACAAGAGAAGAACAGAGCATATGAAGAAAGAATACAGAATGTGGACGAGGGCTCCTTCACCCCATTAGTGTTCACGACGGCAGGAGGGATGAGACCAAGGGCGCAGAGCTTCTACGCAAGACTCGCCGAAACACTGGCGGATAAGAAACAACAGCCAAGAAGCAGTGTGGTCGCCTGGATGAGATGCAGGCTGTCCTTCTCCCTCCTGAGGTCAGCCTTGGTCTGCCTGAGAGGAACCAGGTCACCTGCACTCAAAACCACCCACATTGCAGACCTGGACTTTGAGGCGACGGTGGTTGATAGTCGTATCAACCACAAGCTCTGTTAGCTTAAGAATAATATGTTTAGTAAGGTTTGTAATACTAAACATTGGCGGGGTGGGGCCAATGAATTGCTTTGTGAAAGGATATGAGAAAATATACCGCTCACAACGCAACTCTAATGGATGGAGGCCCGTAGTAGTAAAAAAAAAAATAGTAATAGTAATAGTAATAAAATAGTAATAGTAGTAGTAGTAGTAGTAGTAGTAGTAGTAGGGAAGAGGAAAGGAGAGGGAATGGGATAAAAAAGCTAACAAGTGGAAAGTAGAAGAGGAAGAAGGAGAAGGAGGAGAGAAAGCGACAGAAGGAAAAGGAGAGGAGGGATAAGAAAGAGGCAGGCATAATGGGAGAGAGAGAATAGAAGGTGAGAGAGGAAGGAAATAGGTTGGAAAGGAAGGAATCTAACACCATTTATCTTCCTTATCTATATTTTTTTTTACTTTTTCTTTATTCTTGAAGGTGTGTATCGTATTGGCACTCACCACATGACTGCCAGGCCTCTTCCATCCACCCACCACTCTATTAGTGAACCATATATTGCTGATGTCTTTTCTTTAAATTTTGAATATATCCAACTCAAACTCATTACTACGTGTCCTCCCCTCCTTTTGTTCTGCTAAACATCATCTTGTTCTCGTCAACGTCACCCTCATTAAAGCCCTTCGTCCATTTACAAACTTTGACTCATTACTACGTGTCCTCCTTTCCTCTTGTTCTGCTAAACCTCGTCAACGCCACCCTTATCAAACCTCTTCGTCCATTTATAAACTTAAACTCATTACTACGTGTCCTCCTTTCTTCCTGTTCTGCTCTAATCTCGTCAACATCACCCTCATTGAAGCCCTTCGTCCATTTACAAACTTTGACTCATTACTACGTGTCCTCCTTTCCTCCTGTTCTGCTAAACCTCGTCAACGCCACCCTTATTAAAGCCCTTCGTCCATCTACAAACTCATCACTACGTGCCCTTCCCTCCTCTTGCCAACGTCACACATAATGAAACCCTTCGTCCAACTATAATTCGCGCCCTTCATCCATTTACAAACTTGAACTCATTACTTCGTGTCCTCCCCTCATCTTGTCAACGTCACCCTCATTAAAGCCCTTCATCCATTTACAAACTTGAACTCATTACTTCGTGTCCTTCCCTCATCTTGTTGAATCCCTTCGTCCATTTATAAGCTTGCGTCATCTCGCCCCTCGCCCTCCTGACTAAGATGCTCGGTGGCGGCTGACGCTTAACGAACTGACCGTCAGGCTGATCGACTAATTGACTTACCGACTCGCCGGACTCAATTACCCGCCTTCCCTGATTGCTAAGTGACCGCCATGGCGTTGTAGGTAAAGATGATTGTAGCAGGGTCTGGATTACGGTTTTTGAAGGAGCGTGAATGTAATAAAATGACGTAAAGCTAATTGTTCTGGTTCAAATTACGAGTTTTGTAGGAACATGTAAAAAAATGAGCTAATTTGTTTATTTTACGCGTCTTGTTCACATTAACGCGAACCAAACTCCTTACTTTTACTGGTTTGAATTACGTGTTTAGAAGAATGTGATGTAAAGAAGCTAACTTATTTATTCAACCCTTTTATTCACATCAACTCGAGCCGAACTCTTCCCTCTTCCATTACGCGATTTTGGAGAAACGTGATGCAAGAAAGGTGATTTATTTTACACGGTTTGTTCCCAACATTATCGTGAAACAAACTCGCTAACCATGTAGTATTGGTTTAAAGGTCGCTATTTTTTTTTTTTTTTATAGTAACGGGATGTAAAAAAATATATTGTTTCCTTTACTCGCTTTGTTCACATTAACGCGAAATAAACTCGTTAACTATGTATTCTATAAGTTTAATTAACGCGATGTAACACGGCTCATTTCGTTGCTTTTTTGCTCGCCTTGTTCACATCAGCGCGAATCAAACTCATTAACCAACTATCCATGCTTACACTTTTTTTCTCTATCAGTAATGCGAACTCACCTTTACGCCGCCCCCATCAAGGATGCTGTCACCTGTGCCTATTTTAATTAGTTGTTGGACTTATTAACTTTGCCTCACTATTGATTACCTGACATTAATAACTCCCTCTGTCCTTAACAATCGGGTAACTAATTAACCTGATCACCACCTGACGCGCTTTGTCCCGATAATGGCTCGACAAAAGTTGATGGGCGTCCAGTGGAGGTTGTTGATAAAGTGGTTAGGTTGTTAGGTGGATTGTTGGATACCTGACCTCCCTGACTCCTTCGTTCACAACAACAACAAAATCATTTCAAGAGGAGGTTATCAGGACACCTCTCCTCCCGAAATTGACCTATCTTTCGGCCACTCCTTTAACTCTTTATAGGAGCAGTGAGTAGCGGGCATTTTTTTCACATTTGTTACCTTTTTTTATGCCCTTGAACTGACTCCTCTGCTGTTAAAAAGAAAAAAAATACCGGATTCGCTTTGTCCTTGTGATGGCTGGACAGTGGCTTTTAAGGGTCCAGTAGAAGTGGTTGACGTATTAGTTAGGTTGTTTGTTTGATAGATTGATCGTTACATGGCTTCCCTTATTCCTTCAACAAAAACAAACTCAATACCTGACTCTCTTTGTCCTTGTAATGGCCGGACAAAAGTTTAATAGGCATCCAGTGGAGGTTGTTGACTGATTTGTTTATTTGGTAGTTTGAGGGAGTCTTCGTTACTTAACTCATTCCTTCATCAACACTATAATCATAAACAACATCCTTGAATTTAGCCCACGCCCAGGAGCCACTTTCCCGTGTGCGGTGAGTATTACAAGTGACCAGACATGGAACACACACGTCTGTACGGATTCTTGAAGGTGTCTATCGTGTTGGCGCTCACCACGTGACTGACTTTCAGGAAGCATCAGGACACCTCTGCACCCGTAACTGACCTCTCTTTCGGCCTCTCGTTCTGTTTTCTTTCAGTGAAGCAGAGAGAGAATCGAGGGTGAGAAAGAAAGAAAAAAGAAAGAAGGAAGGAAAGGAGAGAAAAAGGGAAGTAAGGAAAGAAGGAAGAATAGAAAGACAAAGAAAGAAAAAGTAGCATTTAGCGGGCTTTTTTGTTTCTCCCCTGTACTGGTCCACTCCACCACTCTGCCAGACAACCAGTTAGTTTGTCTTTGTTGTCTCTTAAATATGTCCACCTGGAACGCATTACTACGACTCCTGCCCGGCTAAACTCTTATATGAGTATTGGAAAGATGGTTGAAGTGATTGCGATGAGGTGAGGTGATGTGCCACAGGGATCAACTCAATCACCCAACACGAACACCCACTCTCATCCACTCACCCACAAGGGAACGATGGTTGAAGTGACGGGGATGAGGTGAGGTGATGAGCCACAGGCATCACCTCACCCACCCAACACGAACATCCACTCTCATCCACTCACCCACAAGGGAACGATGGCTGAAGTGACGGCGAGCAAACGAGACAGACAAACAGACAGTCACTCGTTCAGCCCAACACAACAAGACTCTCCATCACCCCCCCCAACCCCTCCCCGTCACCCACTCACCCACGACGGCCAGGTGGATGAGGTGGCTGCGCGGCGGCGTGCTGGATATCTGGCACTCGTAGAGGCCTGCGTCCCGCTCCTGCAGGTGGTGGATGATTAGCAGCCACTCCTGGGGGGCGGCGGCGGCGGCGGCGGCGGTGGCGGGGGAGTGACGGGCCACGAACCGCTGGTCAGACGTGTAGGTGAAGCGGCCCACGGACAGCAGGTGCAGGTCCCGGTGGCGGATCCATGACACCTGGGGGGAGGGGGTGTGAGGGAACACCTGGGGGAGGGGGGCGTGAGGGAACACCTGGGGGAGGGGGGCGTGAGGGAACACCTGGGGGAGGGGGGCGTGAGGGAACACCTGGGGGAAGGGGAGCGTGAGGGAACACCTGCGGGAGGGGGGCGTGAGGGAACACATGGGGGGGGGCGTGAGAACACCTGGGGAGGGGCGTGAGGGAACACCTGGGGAGGGGGCGTGAGGTGCACCTGGGGGAGGGGGCGTGAGGGAACACCTGGGGGAGGGGGGCGTGAGGGTGCACCTGGGGAGGGGGGGCGTGAGGAACACCTGGAAGGAGGGAGGCATGAGGGAAAACATGAGGGAGGGGAGCGTGAAGAAACACCTGGGGGGGGGAGGCATGAGGGAACACCTGGGGGAGGGGGCGTGAGGGAACACCTGAGGGAGGGGGGCGTGAGGGAACACCTGGGGGAGGGGGGCGTGAGAGAACACCTGGGAGGAGGGAGGCATGAGGGAACACCTGGGGGATTGGGGCGTGAGGGTGCACCTGGGGGAGGGGGGCGTGAGGGAACACCTGGGAGGAGGGAGGCATGAGGGAACACCTGGGGGGAGGGGGGCGTGAGGGAACACCTGGGAGGAGGGAGGCATGAGGGAACACCTGGGAGGAGGGAGGCATGAGGGAACACCTGGGGGAGGGGGGCGTGAGGTGCACCTGGGAGGAGGGAGGGATGAGGGAACACCTGGGGAGGGGGCGTGAGGGAACACCTGGGGGAGTTTGGCGTGAGTGAACACCTGGGAGGAGGGAGGCATGAGGGAACACCTGGGGGAGGGGGGCGTGAGGGAACACCTGGGGGGAGGGGGGCGTGAGGGAACACCTGGGGGAGGGCGGAGGGAACACCTGGGGGTGGGGGCGTGAGGGTGCACCTGGGGAGGGGGCGTGAGGAACACCTGGGGAAGGGGCGTGAGGGAACACCGGGGGGAGGGGGGCGTGAGGGTGCACCTGGGAGGAGGGAGGCATGAGGGAACACCTGGGAGGAGGGAGGCATGAGGGAACACCTGGGGAGGGGGCGTGAGGGAACACCTGGGGACGGGGGGCGTGAGGGAACACCTGGTTGAGGGGGGCGTGAGGGAACACCTGGGGTAGGGGGGCGAGGAACACCTGGGGAAGGGGGCGTGAGGGAACACCTGGGGGAAGAGGGGCGTGAGGGAACACCTGGGGGAGGGGGGCGTGAGGGAACACCTGGGGGAGGGGGGCGTGAGGGAACACCTGGGGAAGGGGGGCGTGAGGGAACACCTGGGGGAGGGGGGCGTGAGGTAACACATGGGGAGGGGCGTGAGGGAGCACCTGGGGAAGGGGGGCGTGAGGGAACACCTGGGGGGAGGGGGGCGTGAGGGAACATCTGGGGGAGGGGGGCGTGAGGGAACACCTGGGGGGAGGGGGGCGTGAGGGAACACCTGGGGGAGGGGGGCGTGAGGGAACACCTGAGGAAGGGGGTCGTGAGGGAACACATGGGGAAGGGGGGCGTGAGGGAACACCTGGGGGAAGGGGGGCGTGAGGGAACACCTGGGGGAAGGGGCGTGAGGGAACACCTTGGGGGAGGGGGCGTGAAACACCTGGGGAGGGGGCGTGAGGGAACACCTGGGGGGACAGTATGTGAGGCGACAGGTGTGTGTGGTGGACAGGTGTGCGAGGCGACAGGTGTGTGTGGGGGACAGGTGTGTGGGGGGACAGGTGTGTGAGGGGACAGGTGTGGGGGGGGGACAGGTGTGTGAGGGGACAATGTGTGAGGGGACTGGTGTGTGTGGTGGACAAGTTTGTGTGGGGGACAGGTGTGTGTGGGGGACAGGTGTGTGGGGGGGACAGGTGTGTGAGGGGACATGTGTGAGGGGACAGATGTGTGAGGGGACAGACGTGTGAGGGGACAGATGTGTGGGAGGAACAGGTGTGTGTGGGGGACCGGTGTGTGAGGCACAGGTGTGTGGGGGACAGGTGTGTGAGGAACAGGCGCTCGGGGGTACAGGTGTGTGGGGTACAGGTGTGTGGGGGGACAGGTGTGTGAGGCTATAGATGTGTGTGGGGGACAGGTGTGTAAGGGACAGGTGTAGTTGAGGGACAGAAGAGAAGAGGGAATGGGATACAAAAGGTGTGTGCAGTTCACGGAGGTGCAGCCATAGCGCGGAGCCTTGTTGTAATTGAATTTTTCTTCACATCAAGGGAGGCAGCTCAAGGGCAATAAAACAAAAATGCAACAAAAAAGTCCGCCTGGCGCTGCTACAATGAACGGAAACAGAATAAGAGGCCAAAAGGGAGGTCAATTTTCGGAGAAGAGGTGCCTCGAAACTTCTCTCTTGAAAGGGATCAATTCATAGGCAGGAGGAAATACAGACGAAGGAAGTCTGTTCCAGATTTTACCAGCGGAAGGGATTTGGACAGTACAGGGGTGAGGAAGAGTATAAAATCGAGTGCAGCTAGGCAGCGGGAGGGGAGGGGAGGCATGCAGTTAGCAAGTTAGCTCGAAACAAGATGCTCAAAGAGACGCAAGAGAGTTTATTAAGAGTAAAGGCGGCAGCTTCGGGCAAAAAACAATAAAATATACCAAAAATCCATCTGAGCAACACTCCTGCAAACAGATGGCGGCGCGAGTGGCCGAGAGGGAGGGTCAGATTCGGCTGGTGTCCTGTTACTCCTCCCCGCGTGACAGCTTTCATGTCGCACGCCTCGAGCCGGTGTGTATATCAGGCGGACACATGATAATGATAATAATGATTGTGTGTGTGTGTGTGTGTGTGTGTGTGTGTGTGTGTGTGTGTGTGTGTGTGTGTGTTGTTTTTTAGTCCCGAAAGTGAAAAATCATTGTGTTGTGCCTTCATAACTTTTTCCTTCCCCTCCCGAACGGCCCTTCATATATCAGTCCTCGTGTCGCTACAGGGTCACGGTGTGGGGAGAGCGGGGAGGAGGGGGGGAGGGAAGAGGAGAAGGCAGGGGGGGGAGGGAAGAGGAGAAGGGAAAGGCGAAAGGGAAGAAGTGAAGGCAGGGGGGAAAGGGGGGAGGCGGAAACGTTGCAGGTGAAGGGTGTGACAGGGGGTGAAGGGGTGGTGGGGGGTGAGGGGAAGAGAAGACGGAAAGGGCGGGGTAATGGTGTGAAGGGGGGAAAGGGGAAACGTTGTAGGTGATGGAATGGTGTGGCAGGGGGGAAGTGGGTGTCTGTTGGGGTTAAGGGGTGAGGGGAAGGGAAGGGGGAAGGCAGGGGGGAGGGGAGGGGAGGGCAGGGTGATGGTGATTTATGATTCTGCTTATGTTACTGCCGACGAGGGGAGGGAGGGAGGGGAAGGGAGGGAGAGAGTAATGGAGGGAATGTGTGATACTGTATTTCGTTATTACACTGCTGATAGAGTTGTTGCTGCTGCTGCTGTGGTGGTGGTAGTAGTAGTAGTAGTAGTAGTTTGATAATTAATGCATGGTTCCTGTTTATATTACTATCACTATTACTTTTCATTTCACTCACTCACTGGTGTCTCTTCCTAGCAAACGCCTTTTTCTGCACGAGGTGTTCCACAAGTGTGCATGGGTGGGGGAAGGAGAGGGGCGTGATGGCTTATGCAGCTGTGTGTGTGTGTGTGTGTGAGAGAGAGAGAGAGAGAGAGAGAGAGAGAGAGAGAGAGAGAGAGAGAGAGAGAGAGAGAGAGAGAGAGAGAGAGAGAGAGAGAGAGAGAGAGAGAGAGAGAGAGAGAGAGAGAGAGAGAGAGAGAGAGAGAGAGAGAGAGAGAGATATATATAGAAAATCAGGTCTTGGTGAACACATTGGCTCGTGAAAGTCCAGAGCGGGTGAGAAATTCGACGAGAAGATATCAGCAAAACATCAGGAAAAAAAAAAGCTTAGATAAACAAAAAGAGAAATGGTGGGAGGCAAGAGTGAAGCCTGAAAAGGTGTGATGGAGCGTTTACTAAAGGAATGAGATGAAGGGGGAAAGGAAGAGTCATTTTGAACCTGTGATGAATGTCAGCAGTGTGGGAGGGAGAGCAGAAGGGAAGGGTGGCGTTGGAATAATGAACGTGTGACGGCCATACCTACAAGAGGGAGGGGAGGTGGAGGAGGCAGTACAGAGACTAAAGGTATGACAGGCTCCTGGGATTGGCGGTAGAACAGTAGAGAGGATGAACCGTAGACGAGGTGGAGTGTGGAGTGGATGCTGCGTGTGTATAGAGGTGAGGAGGAGGAGATAGAGGAGGCAATACAGAGACTAAAGGTATGACGGGCTCCTGGGATTGGCGTCAGAGCAGCAAAAGGGATGAACTAAGGGCGAGGTGGTGTGGTGTGGATACTGTGTATGTGTAGTCTATTTTAAGAGAAATGGGGGCAAGGGGGATAGAAAAGACAATAAAGAGATGGAAAATATGACAGCAGAAAAGATGAACTACGGGAGAGGTTAAGGTATATATTGAGTGGATGCTGTGTGTGTGTGTGTGTGTGTGTGTGTGTGTGTGTGTGTGTGTGTGTGTGTGTGTGTGTTTGCAGTCCAGCCTGGCATCTCTGGCGGCATCTGAGTTCCCGGATGACTGGGGGAAAGCAATCACCGTGAGGCTGTACCTGGGAGAAGAAGGGAGGCAGGGGTGAGCGTAATAGCCGCGGGGGAGTAAGGTGACGCAGTGTGCCGGGAAGGTGGAGGGAAGGGTGTGAGCGACAGGGTGATGGGAGTGACTGAGTTGAGTGTGTGGAGCAAGGGGGAGGGAGGAAAGAGAGCTGATGTGTGAGACCTATGAAGGCACTGATGGATGAAAGGGAGAGAGAGAGAGAGAGAGAGAGAGAGAGAGAGAGAGAGAGAGAGAGAGAGAGAGAGAGAGAGAGAGAGAGAGAGAGAGAGAGAGAGAGAGAGAGAGAGAGAGAGAGAGAGAGAGAGAGAGAGAGAGAGAGAGAGAGAGAGAGAGAGAGAGAGAGAGAGAGAGAGAGAGAGAGAGAGAGAGAGAGAGAATAGACAAATAAACGAGAGCATGATTTTTTATTTTTTTTTATTATTTTTTTTTTTACGTCTTGGCCTATTGCGCCGGTAGGCTTCTTCCCGGGGGATCCTGATGGTTGGTCCAAGGCTTCTTCCCGGTGGGTCCTGATGGTCGGCCCAGCCCGTTCTGGCGCAGGCGAGTGTTTATAGTGGCACCATCTTGCATTGGCTCATGCTGCCCTCCCGGAGCTCATCTTTAATCCTAGAATCTAGAGTCCGGGTTGATAGGTGGTCTTCTGGACAGCATGTGGGTAGTTTTTAAGCCACTCGGCGGCGGCTGAAAAATCCCAGCTTGGTGGCACCGGTCGGGGATTGAACTCGCGTCCTCTTGAACGCGGGGCCGTCCTGCTATCTGTTCAGCCACCGCCTAACTGATTGGAATATGAGGAGCAAGGGGGAGGGAAGCTAGGTGATGTGCGGGCCAGACCGATGCACTGAAGGAAAGGGTAGATAGGACGTACATTGAGAGGGTTATAAATGAGAGGATGATGAGAGTAACTGACTGAAATATGAGGAACAAGGGGGAGTAAGGAGAAGGAGGTGATGTGTGGGGCAGACCTGTACTTTGACGACTTTGATAGATGAGAAGTAGAGAGTGGGGATGAACATAACCAAATAAAATGTAAGCCATGAGCAACTAGAGAGATTTAGCAAAGGGAAGTGATGTGTGGGTGTGAGACGGGCGTGTGTGATATCCCTGTGGCTCTATGGTGTTTACATGGAGGGTTGTACGAGTGAAGTGAAAGCCAGAGGAGATGATTGATGTGTAAGGCTGAAAATGAGAGGTACATAGCAGTCTCAAGTGTCAGGGCTGTTTGTGGACTATACAGTAAATTAAAAGACGCCGCAGAGGATTGTGGATTAACATGATAGCGTGTGTAAGAAGAGAAAGCTGAAAGGAAAGGTAGACAAGAGTAAGGTAACGATATTTGAGAGCAAGAGAAGGGGAGGAGAAAGGTAAAAGTAATTCAAAACGCAGTAGAGGATTGTGGATTAACTTGCCAGCGTGTGTAAGAAGAAAAAGCTGAAAGTAAAGGCAGACAACATAAGAACATAAGAACATAGGAATCTGCAGGAGGCCGGTAGGCCTGTACGAGGCAGCTCCTTTGAACCTAAGCTCCCGTGAATCTAACCCGACCTAATATCGCTGTCCATGAATTTATATAATCTATTTTTGAATGTGACAATTGTATTGGCACTCATCACATGGCTGCTAAGCCTATTCCACTCATCTTTCACTCTGTTAGTAAACCAATTTTTGCCTATGTCCCTGTTGAATCTGAATTTATCCAGTTTAATCCCATTACTACGTGTCCTACCCTGTTCTCTTACCAACAAAACCTTATGAATACCCCCCTTATTAAAGCCCTTCATCCATTTATGAACCTCGATCATGTCTCCACGCACCCTTCACCTTTCTAGAGATTGAAGTGTTCTAGAGAATGAAGTTTGAGTCTTTCCTCGTATGGCAAGTTTCTCAACCCCTGAATCATCTTAATCATCCTCCTCTGCACCGATTCTAACATTTTGATATCCATTCTATAGTAAGGTGACTAGAACTGAACCGCATAGTCAAGATGAGCTCTAACTAATGCTAAATATAGTTGGGGGAAGACTTCGGCGCTTCTGTTACTTATACTCCTTGAAATAAATCCCAGTGCCCTGTTTATTCGATTTCTAGCTTGAATGCATCGTGCCCTTGGACGGAGATCAGAGCTCACTAAGACCACTAAATCCCTCTCGCATCCAGACCTGCTTATGGGAGTGTCATTTAAGCAGTAGTTATGTGAGGGGTTGCTCCTACCTACACTCAGAATACTGCACTTCCCTACATTGAACTTCATTTGCCATTTATCCGCCCAGTCATACAATCTGTTTAGTTCATCCTGGAGAATACTAACGTCCTGATCTGACTCAATTACTCTGCCGATCTTGATATCATCTGCAAACTTACTGACATCACTACTTATTCATGTATCTAAGTCATTGATGTAAATAATAAACAAAAGTGGACCTACTACTGACCCTTGTGGGACCCCACTCATAACACATCCCCAGTTAGATCTTTTACCATTGATTTGCACTCTTTGCTTCCTATTGCTAAGCCACACCTTGACCCAGTTAAAAAATTTACCCTCTACTCCGTGAGCCTGTAGTTTAAGCAACAGTCGTTGGTGAGGAACATTGTCAAACGCTTTACTAAAACCAAGATAGATTAAATCATAATTTTCATATCTGTCTACCGCCTCAAATACTTTATTGTAGAAGGACAAGAGATTTATGAGGCATGACCTACCTTTCGTGAACCCATGCTGCGAGTCTTGAATTAAACTATGTTTCTCTAAATGCTCCCGAATGTTCCTGGCTATTATGGACTCCAGCATCTTGCATATAACCGATGTTAAGCTAATTGGGCGATAGTTTGAAGCAGCTGACCTGTCCCCCTTTTTGAAAATGGGCGTCACATTAGCTACTTTCCATAGGCTGGGCACATAACTAGTATTTACCGACATTTTAAAGATGTCGGTTAGTGGGTCACTGAGTACATCCTTGCATTCCTTTAATACCCTCGGTAATATCCCGTCAGAACTTGGCGACTTATTCTTTTTAAGCTTATCTATCTCATCTTGTACTACTTGCCTGGTAATTTTTATATCCCTCAATTTATCGTCATCCCCGCCCTCGTACACCTGAACCCTTTCCGGAATAGTCGTTCGATCCTCTTGTGTGAATACTGAAAGGAAGTAGTCGTTCAACAATGTGCTCATATTTTCGTAATTTCCACTAGCTCGCCTGTGTTTGTTTTCTGCGGTCCAATTTTCTTTTTGTTCTATACATCTGAAAGAAGCCCTTAGGATTACTTTTCGCCTCATTTGCTATTTTAATCTTGTAGTTCCATTTCGCTACCCTGGTGTTTTTCTTCACTAATCGAGATAGTTCGACATACCGGCCCCTGAGATGTGATTCACTATTCTTTATTTTCTGATAAATTCCCTTCTTTAACCCTATCTCGTGTTTTGGCGCACGAGCCATCCACTTAGGGGCATTGTTTTCTTTTCTAAGTGTTCGCTGTGGTATATGCTGTCCTTGCCCCTCTACTATTACTCTAACTAAATTATTGTAAGACATTTCTACCTGGTTCTCCTGGCTCTCCAACCCACAGTTCTGGCCCTCTTGAATCCTTACATTATCCCAGTTTACCCCTTCAAGATGTCTTCGAAGCCCCTCGTAATTTGCTCTTCTAAAATCTGGCACTAACACTGGGTTTGGTTCGCGGGTTATCGCCCATTCTAAGCTAAAACGAACCGTTCTGTGGTCACCATTTCCTAACTCTCCGCCCACCTCCAACTCACGAAGCAAGTTTCCATTATTAGTTAGGACTAAGTCTAATATGTTATCTCCTCTGGTAGGCTCAGTAACTACCTGCTTAAGGAAATTGTGTTGTATAACTTCAAGAAAATCCTCGGCTTCCAGGTCACCCACTAGGTCTTCCCAGTCTATATTCCTATAATTAAAGCCCCCCATTACGCAAACATTTTTACTCTTACTCGCCCTGCCAGTCTCTTGTAGTAGTATACTCGTGTCCTGCCTGTTAAGGTTGGGTGGCCTATACAGAACCCCTAGAGTTAGTTTATCTCTCCCTTTATAAACGTCCACCCAAACTGATTCTGAATCCGTGTTAGTTTTGACTGAATAGTTAACTGAACATTTAAGGGAGTCTTTAACATATAGCGCAACTCCACCTCCCCTTCTTCCCCTTCTGTCTTTGTGAAACATCTGATAACCCGTTATTTCAAATTCCGATCTAAAATTTATATTGGCAGTGTTTATCCATGTCTCAGTGATCGCTGTTATGTCAAATTTTCTACACAAGCTTCACCCCTTAGTGTGTCTATCTTGTTTCTGAGGCTCCTGCTGTTTATAGAAGATTCTTAGCCCGCCCTCTGTTACTCCCCTATAATTACTACTAAGCTGCCTGGTTGTATTATGTGCTAAATATCTTCTCCCATAACTCCAACAGCAAAGTGACGATATTTGGAAGAGGATAACAGGATAAGGATTAATTTGACAGCGTGTGTAAGGGGAGAAAGATGAAAGAAAAGGTAAACATGTTGTAGAGAATTTTAAATAAACTTGACATCGTGTGCAAAAGGGGAAAACTGAAAACCAAAGTGAGCAAGAGTAAAGTAACGGTATTTTAAAGAGCGAGAGAGGGGGAAGAGGAGGAAGATTAATTTGATAGCGAATGAAAGAGAAGAAAGCTGAAAGTAAATGTAAACAAAAGAGGCTTCAGAGGGTTGGTGATTTATTCTACGAGATGAAAAAGAGAAAGTTTAAAGTAAAAGAAGACAAGAGTACGAAGACTAGAGTAAGAGTGGATAAAAAAAAAGTAAGAATGAGGTCGTGCACTCGTGGTATTTGAAAGAGCAAGAGAGAGAAGACCACTGAATTTGTAAAGCCATACAGTTACGTAGATGAAAGAGGAGCAAGTTGAAAGTAAAAGTAGACAAGAGTAAGAAGACTAGAGTAAGAGTAGGTAAGAGAATAAGTAAGAGTGAAGTGTGGTATTTGAAAGAGAAAGAGAGAGCGGACCATTGAGTAGGGCAGAGAGGGTGAAACTCAACAAGGGAAAGAGATGGAGGGAGAGGATTGATTCAACCTGGCGTCCCGGGGGATTAGGGGTGAGGGGCAGGGAAGGGAGGTGAAGGATGAGATAAAGAAGGGAAGGGAAGACGAGGGAAAGATGAATTAAGTAGGGGAAGGCAAGGAAGAGGAAGAATAAGATAGCAGAGAGGAAGGGAAGAAACGTGAAGGGAAAGGAAGGCAGAGGAAGTATAAAAGAGAAGGGAAAAGTAAAAAAAGGAAAGGAAGGGAAGGGAAGGGAGTAAAAGGATAAGGTGAGGAAGGGAAGAGAAGGGAAGGGAAGGGAAGGCAGAGGAAGTATAAAAGAGAAGGGAAGGGTAGAGAAGGGAAGAGTAAGGAAAGGAAAGGAAGGGAAGGGAAGGGAGTAAAATGATAAGTTAAGGGAAGAGAAGTGAAGGAAAGGGAAGGCAGAGGAAGTATAAAAGAGAAGGGAAGGGTAGGAAAGGGAAGAGTAAGGAAAGGAAAGGAAGGAAAGCGAAATGAAGGGAGTAGAAAGAGAAGGTGAGGAAGGGAAGAGAAGTGAAGGGAAGGGAAGGCAGAGGAGGTATGAGAGAGAAGGGAAGGGTAGGGAAGGAAAAGAATAAGGAAGGAAAGGAAGGGAGGAGAAAGAGAAGGTGAGGAAGGGAAGAGAAGTGAAGGGAAGGGAAGACAGAGGAAGTATGAGAGAGAAGGGAAGGGTAGAGAAGGGAAGAGTTAGAAATATAAAGGAAGTGAAGGGAAGGGAAGGGATGGGAAGGGAAGGATAAGGTGAGGAAGGGAAGAGAAGTAAAGGAAGGGAAGACATATGAAGTGTGAGAGAGAAGGGAAAGGTAGAGAAGGGAAGAGTAAGAAATGGAAAGGAAGGATGAGGTGCAGGATGATACAAAGAAGGAAAGGGAAGAGGAGGGAAAGATAAGGAAGGGAGGGCAATGTCAGAGGAAGAATAAGATAGCAAAGGTAAGGAAAGAGGAAGGAAAGAGAGGTGAAGGGAAGGGAATGAGGAAAAAAAGAGTAAAAAAATATGGTACCTTTCCCTCCTTCAGAATGATGGAAATATGAGAGAGAGAAATAATGAAGGAAGGAATGAGTGAGGGAATGAAAGACAGATACAAATAAGGAAGGAAAGTAATGAAGGAATGAGTGAGATAATGAAAGACAAACAAATAAGGAAGGAAAGAATGAAGGAATGAAGGATTAACCAAATGAAGGACAGACACAAATAATGAAAGAAAGAAGTAAGGAAGGAAGAAATAAATGACCAAGTGAAAGGCATAAATAAATAACAAAAGAAAGAATGAAGAAAAGAAGGAGTAACCAAATGAAGGACAGACGCAAATAACGAAAGAAAGAAGGAAGGAATGCAAAAGCAACCGAATGAAAGACAGACGCACATAACGCAGGAGAGAATGAAGGAATGAAGGAGTGACCGAATAGACGCAAGAAACAAAGGAACGTTGAGACATTCGTAAGCTGAAGTAATCTGTTCTGGTCTGTCTCTCATATTTACTCTTTTATTCCCCTTTTTTTTACAGCGCGGGAGACAGCTCAAGGGCAGTAACACATAACAAACATCAACAACAACAACAACAAAAGGCCGCTAGTCACTGCCCCAATAACAGTAAACAGCATAAGAGGCCAAAAGAGTCGTGAGTCCGTCGATGCCCATAACAAAAATGAATATTGAAACGGGTGTATAGATTTTGACGTCACTCAGGTAGCCAGCCAGTCAACAGGTGCGTCCCCGTAATTAGCAGGTGTGTGTACTGCACCTGCCGCGTCCAGCTGTTGGGTGACGGAGCTTTGAAAGGAACACCTCACGGGACGAACTTACGGGGGAGAATAATGAGGCCACTTTGTTAATGTGAAACTTGTCAAAGCGAGAAGAATAGTAAAGGTAAAGTAGAGGAAGAAAAGTAGCGAGGAAAGACAGAAATAGGGAGGAAAAATAGGGAAGAGGAAAAGAGGGAGAAGTAATTAGAGAAAATGAGGAAAGTTAATATTCAAGACGAGGAAAAGTAGAAAATAAAGGAGAGAAAAACGAAAGAAGAAGAAGAAAAAAGTCACTGAACTTCATGAGGCACTTGAGGACCTGAATCAAACCTCATAAGCGTCTCTTTTCCAGCATTAACAGGTTGAGCCGCAAGTGAAGTCTTACCATTGAGGTATATAAAGCTAACATTACTCTCGGCCTCTTACGCTGGAAGTTCCTCGCTATGAACCCAAGTGTTGGCTTTGTTATATGCCTCTTTACAGTGCTGTGTGTGTTTCAGGTCCCTGCTGATGGTGGCCTGCAGAGGCTTGCCGTGCTTGTTGTGTGTGTGGTTACTATTCCTGGACCCAAAGTGCGTGGAGGGGAAGGGGAGAGTGTGGAAGAGGAGGAGGGAACGGAGTGAGTGAGTGAGTGAGTGAGTGACATGAATGGTGGAGTTTTTTTGAAGGGTGAGGGAAGGGGAGGAGGGGAGGAGGAGGAGGGATGGAAGGGGTGATAAACGGGGTCGGGGACTGGCCTTGGGGAGTGGGGGAGTGGGGAGGGGAGGGATGAGGGAATGGAAAAAGGGGAGAAATTTAGTGGATGGGCTGTTGTGGAAAGGTGGAGGCGTTGGAGGAGTGGAAGGGGGGAGGAGGAGGGCTAGGAAAATTACAGGGGAGGATAAATGCAGGTGGGGAGGGAAGGAGGAGGAAGGGGAAGACAGGAGGAAGAAGGGAGGGAAGTAAGGAAGAAGGGGAAGACAGGTAGGAAGGGGAAGGGAAGAAAAGAATAAAGGAAAAACAGGAATGAGGAGAAGGGGAAGTAAGGAGGAAAGGGAGGAAGAGAAGAGAGGGGAAAAGTAAGAAAGAGTAGTGAAAGTAGAATAAGAATAATATAGAAAGGGGACGAGAAGAGGAAGGGAAAGGAAGAAAAAGGGAAGAAAAAAGAATAAAAGGGAAGGGAATGGAAGGGATAAGGAGGGGAAGGGGAAGGAAGAGAAAAGGAAAAGAAGGATTGACAAATTATGAAAGGAAACGGTAGGGAAGGGAGAGAGGAGGAATAGTATAGAGAAGGGAGTGGAAGGGAGAAGGAAGGGAAAGGAAGATAAGGGAGAGGAAAATAGGATGGAGAAACGAGGGGAAGAAAACGGGAAGAAAGAGAAAAGAAACAAAAAAATAAAATGAAATGAAAGAAAGAGAAGGGAAGAGGAAGGGAAAGGAAGGGAAGAGCAAGGGAAGGGAAGGGAGGGGTAGGGAAGGGAAGGGAAGGGAAGGGAAGGGAAAGGAAAGGAAGGGCGTGGCAGAGTAGGCAGTGATGCTGGGTGAAGGGAAGTGAGGGGAGGAGCAAAGAGGAGGGGAAGATAAGGGAAAGGAAGGGTAAGAAACAGAAGGGAAGGCAGAGGGAGCATAAGAGAGAAGGGAAAATAAGTGAAGGGAAGGAAGGGAAGCGAAGGGAGGAGTAAGACAAAGAAGCGATGGGAAGAGGAAGATAAATGAAGGGAAAAGAACGAAGATAAATGTACAAAAGTGAAGGGAAAGGAAGAGAAAAGGAGGGAAAGGGAAGGGAAGGAAAGGGAAGAGCAATGAAGGAAAGGGAAGAGAAGGGCAGGGCGTGGCAGGGTGGACAGTAATGTAGGGTGAAGGGAAGTGAAGGGAGGAACAAGCCATTACCCGCTGCCCACGCCCCTTCACCACGGAAAGGAGGAAGGGAAAAAAGGGAAGAATGATGAGTAGAACGCCACTAACGGCTACACGCGGCGTGAAAGAGGAAAAAAAAGTAAATAAAGTAGAATGTAGGAAAAAACAAAAGAAAAACAGAACGAAGTAGAAGGAAGAAAAATATATGTGAAAATAGAAGAAAAATAGAAGGAAAAATAGAAGAAAGAAAAAGGAAGAAAGGAGCAATAAATGACGATGAAAAAAAGGAAAGAAATAAAGACAGAAATAAGCTAGACATTGGACATTCTTACGAGTGCAAACCGCCCGCTGTTGACACCCTATGATCGGAGTGCTCCAAATGTGAAAATATGCATTTTTGACCTCGGTTACCTTGACCTTAGACCTATGACCTTTGACCTTGAAAATCGAACTCGTCCGGTGGGGGGCCATTAGTAGTCCACCTATGAAGTTTCAACATCCTAGCTGTAATGGTTCAAAAGTTATCGCGTTACAGACAAAAAAAAATTACACAGCTGAAAACAATACCTTCCGCACAATTCTTTTGCGGGCGGTAATAAATATACTAGTGTAGCTCGCGCGCGCGCACACACACACACACACACACACACACACACACACACACACACACACACAGTTACACACAAATCGTTTTCAGATACACGCTCTCTCTCTCTGGTGTTGTGCTTTTTATCATTTATACTTCTTTCTTCATCTATACGTCTTCCCATTTTCTCCCATTTTCTCTTCTTCCATTTTCTATACGTCTCCCATCTTCTATACTTCTTCATCTATAACTCAACATCTTTATTATACGTCTTCTGCCCTTCCCTTTTTTCCTTCCCTTCCCTTACCTTCATTACCCTTTCCCCTTTACCCATCACCACCACCACCACCAGCATCTTGATCAATACATCTTCTGCCCCTCCCTACTTTCCTTACCTTCCCTTACCTTCATTACTACTCCACAACAGATACCATCACCTACACCCCTCTCCCCCCTTTACTCAACTCCCAACACCCCTTTCGCTTTCCCATGACCACCACCACCACCACTACGCTTCCCTCCCTTCCCTCCTCTTCCCACCTTTATTACCACCCTACTGTTGGCATCTACTATTTCTCCCCCTTCTTCCTTCCCTTGTTCCCTCCTTCCTTCCCTCACCCATTACCACCACCACCACCACCATCACTACCACCACCACCACTCACCACCACCACCACCACCACTATAACCTCACCTTCCTTCCCACCTCCCTTTCTATCCCTACTACTATTCCCTCGCTCCCTTCTTCTTCCCCCCCACCCCCCCCCCCCACACACACACGCAGCCATCAACGATATCATAAGGCGCGGCCTGGCAGCTGCAGGAGTGCCGGTGCTCCTGGAGCCACGAGGCCTTGACCGCGGTGACGGCCGGCGGCCAGACGGCATCACCATTACACCGTTCACCTACGGAAGGTCGCAGGTCTGGGACGCCACCTGCTCAAACACCTTCAACGCCACTCGTCACCACCTGTGCCGTAACCCCCGGAGCCGCCGCCCGCGCTGCTGAGCAACGGAACCATGCGCGCTACTCCAGCGATACCGGTTTGAACCCCTTGCAGTGGAGACGACCGGCGTGCTGGGACCTGCGGTCTCCAAGCTCCTGACAGAGCTTGGACGTCGTATCACAGCACAGACGGGAGAGAAGCGGGAAACCTGCTGGCTCAGGCAACGTGTCAGCCTTGCCATTGTACGCGGCAACGCTGCCGCCATCACGGTGCTGGCAACGGACCCGTGATAGGTCCCCGTTTTCTAAACGTAATATAGAATAAAAAATAATTCTTTGTATGTATGACAGTGTGAACATATATCTGTACCGCATGCATGGCTGTATGAATGTAGGGAAAACACACACACACACACACACACACACACACACACACACACACACACGCACACACACACACCGTCTTGTTCTCGAGGTTCGTGACGCGGCACCTCAGCGTCGCCGTCCCGCCCAACAGCGTCGTCACGTTTCCGGAGGCGCGGGTGTCGAACGATGGCGGCTCAAGCGGGGCAGCTGGGGGAGTGGCTGCCGGGGGAGGGGCGGGGTGTGTTCCTCCTGAAGGTGGGGCTGGCGGGGAGCGGGTCTCAGGGGGCGGAGGCTGAGGTGCTGGCCATGACCCCGCCTGGACGCCCGCCGGTAAGCCTGTGGGAGGGGGGAAGGGGGGTGTTAGGCAGACGTGGGGGGGAGGGTTCATATGGAAGAGAGGAACAGGAAGAGAAAGAGGAGGAAGAGGAGGGGGAATAGATAAAGATGAAGAAGAGGAGGAGACAAGTTAAAAGGAGAAAGCTGTGATGAAAATATAAAAAAAAGTAGAAATATAAAGGATGGGAAGAAGGAAGCCTCTGAAGGAAAGGGAAGGAAAGAAAGTAGAAATAAAGGAAGGAAGGAAAAGAATATGGCGATTAAAGAGAGAAGAAGGAACAAAGAGAAGAAGCAAGTTAGGCAAGAGAAAAGAATGGAAGAGGAGGAGGAAAAGAAGTAGGAGGAGGAGGAGGAGGCAGACGAGAAAATGGAAAACTTGAAGTGGAAGTTGGTTGACGTATTATATGGCGTGTGTGTGTGTGTGTGTGTGTGTGTGTGTGTGTGTGTGTGTGTGTGTGTGTCCAGGTAATGAATCATGCACAGGTGTTTGTGAGTCATTAGTCACACATTTTTGCACTAATAGAAACGCATTATACAAGATATTACTAGAATACAAAAAAAATAAAAAATAACATCGATGCAGTAATATTGTCAATGCGGGTAATTATGAACTCGACCGCTGTATGTATGTATGTGTGTATGTATGTATGTATGTATATATGCTAAGTGTTATATTCCTGTCTACTGTATTTAAACACATTCTCCCTTGCACACTTGCTCTTCCCCTCTGCCCACACCTTACACCTCCCTACACCTCCTCACTCACATCACTGTGGTGCACACACAACTCCTTCCTAACTTTACTACACTCCTTCTTAACTTTCCAACACATAATTTACAAAATATTTTCCAGGAAGTGTTCTAGGAGGCCCTTGTTTCAGGCTGATTTTCCTTCTTTGTTTGAACGGACCGGAAAATCCCGACGCGGCGTCTACCCCGCCGCGTGGTGGGCGCAATTCCCAAGAGACCCTTTGTTTTGTCTCACTAATCTCAGGGAATAGACAAAGGCAAAATGCCCACCACGTTAAAACGCTGTGTCGAATGCGGATGCCGACAAGCGCCTCAACATCTTAAAACAAGCAAAGGAGCAATCGATACATGTCGGTTTTGTATGAAGGCAAAAAAAGATGAAAGGAACATCAGACACCTAGAAGATGCTATTCATGCGTTGACACGGGACATTGAAATTTTGAGGGAAAGACTCCTGACAACAACGTGTAGCACCTGTTCCACTCGCGGTAGTTCCTCATCCCCCCCCTCATCCCACCCAAGGCCCTTCTGTCTTGTCCACCTCGCCCGCCGCTCACCCACCCTCCCTCCTCTCACTCGCCCCCATCCGTTCCTCTCCCCTTTCCTCCTCCTCTTCCCCCTCTCCGCCTCTCCCTCTCCTCTCTCCTCCACCCTCGCCTCCCCTCCCCCCTCCTCCACAGCCGCTACCTCCTCCGCCTCCTCCCCAGTCCCCTTCTCCTCCCCAGCTCTTACCCCTCCTCTCCCGCCTCCCCCACCACCACCTCAGCCACCTCCTCTAAGATGTACACGTATAGCCCGGCTTGAGGTGGAGGCAAATGTTCCTCCCCTCCGTATCCGTCGAGAGCACTTGGTGCTATCGTATGGGATTAAGACACTCCGGAAAACCAGCATTGGCAACGTGGCCTGCGCCCCACTGGTGCAACATGAGCACGGGCTCAGAGCACCGCGCAGGCCACTTGCCGTGCGCCTCCACTCGCTGTGCCAGGAGCTAGGTGTGGATTTGAGTGACTGCGACAAACTGGTGACGTTAAATATAGCGCCATGGGAAACACAGAACATACACATAAATTGTGACATGCTACCACGACCTAAACCCATGACGCCGGAGGCGGAGGTCCACCAGCACTTCCGTGCCCTGCTCGCTAGTCACCAGAACTCCCACCACGTGTACACTGACGGCTCCAAGACGGATGAATGTGTGGGTGCAAGTGTGTGGTCGAGTGACTGTGCCTTCAGGTATCGGCTGCCAAACCATACATCTGTCTTCTCTTCAGAACTTTTCGCTATTGATAAAGCCATAGATTATGCTACTAATTCTCATCATAATTCAGTCATTATATTTTCAGACTCAATGTCAGCCCTTCAGGCCATGAGTCCTTGCGAACAGACACAAATGAAATACAGGGTCGTATCATTAATAAACTCCACTCATGTCCCAGGTCCATCTCGCTGATCTGGGTGCCTGGTCACTGCAACATACACGGCAAAGCAGGCAGACGCTTTAGCTAAATCGGTTGTCGAACTCGAGGGACCTGGAGTCCCCGTAATCCTCTTCAGAGTCTCACCCTTTTGGGAAAACATCAATACATCATTGGACCGACCTGCTCTAAACAACGGTCAAATGTCGGCCGCTAGGAGTGGCTCACTCCGCCATCGCCGCCACGACGTCGTCCTGGAACAGTCCCGAGCCAGAACCGGCCATGCCTACACCTGACCTCACATCACGACCCTTCACATCCAATAGACTATTTCACCGATATGTCAGATTCCGGGATGTCATACTGTCTTCAGTTTGACTTTATCTTGCACTCGCAGTTGTCCACTACGCATCCAGTCCACCGGTAGCCAGTGCATGACGAGTGGACGCAGTTGCTCTTTTGGACGCAAGGTGACTATGACCAATATATTGATGCTTCCAACATATTTTTGCTTTTCGACGATGCTTGATCATCGATTTTTTTTTTTTTTATTATTTTTTTTTTTATATAATAAAATATATAATATTTTGCGAAATATATACATAACATATGTAAAATGCTGTATATCTTATGTAAACAATGTACTATTAATGTTGTGTCCACCTATAAATTTATAGGTGATACATCATTTTGTCTATTTATATGTTATCTCATTTTTTTTTACAATGTGTGTGTATGTGTGTGTGTGTGTGTGTGTGTGTGTGTGTGTGTGTGTGTGTGTGTGTGTGTGTGTGTTGTCCTGCCCACCTAAATAGCCCCTTTGAAATGTATTTTTTGTATTTTTTTTATTTTATTTTTTTTATTTTTATTTTTCATTTTTTTTTTTTTTTTTTTTTTAAGCTTTTTTTTTTTTGGTGATGGAATTGAATGATGCTGAATAAAAATGAAAAAAAGATAAAAACAAATGACAAAAAAAATAAATAAAGATAAAAACCAAAAAAAAAAAAAAAAAAAAACTTTAGCTCCTCCCCAAAAAAAAAATCATTCCCCCTCCTCTCCTCTTCCCACTCCTCCTCCTCCTCCTCTCCTCCTCCTCCTCCTCCCTCTCCCTCTCCTCCCCCCTCCCTCCTCCTCCTTGTTGCTCCTCCTCCTCCTCCTCCTCGCGGCTTCCCGCCGTTCACTGGCCACAGTGGCTAGAGGGAAAGTCCCATGGGGACTTGCCCTGTCAGGCTCACCACCTTTTGGGTTTTGTTTAAGGATAAGGTAATAGGTGTTCAGAGGAAAGCAGGTTACAGCACGGGAGGCGTCGCATCTCCTGGGATGGTATAAGACAGGGTAGGTGTTTGCCGAGGAGGGGGTTAGGTGAGGGATGGCTTTCCAGAGCCTTATCAGTAAACAGCAGGCTAGCGGCCCACTGCAAGCGAAATGGTTGGCTTTTCCTGGATAATTGGGACCTCTTCTGCGATAAAGGCACCTTGTATGCCAAGGATGGGGTGCACCTGTCACTCCAGGGGGTCGAGGCTCTCGCAGACTCCCTCGAGCGATCACTTAGCACCCTACAGGATTTTTTAGAGTAGGCGAGGGGGGAGGGCCTGTCATCAGTGGCTGTGTATCGCAGACTGGGACTAGGGGGCTCAGGAGTAATCTAAAGGATGTAAGAAAGGATGGGCTAACGGCTTACTACATCAACAGTATGAGTCTCAGGAACAAGATAGATCTACTGAGGGGGAAAGCATGTGTCGAGAAATTCGACATTATAGCTACCACGGAAACATGGGTGGATACTGCAAACAAAAACTTCATGTCGGTGTATGAAATAGATGGTTATCAGATGTTTCACAGAGATAGAAAGGGAAGAAGGGGAGGAGGGGGCACTTTATGTTAAAGACACACTTAAGTATTCCGCTAATAACTATGTTCAAACAAATGGCGACTCAGAATCAGTTTGGGTGGACGTCCACAAAGGGAAAGACAAACTAATCCTAGGGGTTCTTTAAAGGCCACCCACCCTTAGCAGGCAGGACACTGATATATTACTGCAAGAGGTAGGCAGAGCGAGCAGGAGCAAAAATGTCTGCATAATTGGGGATTTTAACTATAGGAATATAGATTGGGAAGGCGTGGTGGGTGATCTAGAATCTGAGGATTTTCTGAAAGTAATACATGATAATTTTCTCAAGCAGACAGTAACTGAGCCCACCAGAGGTAACAACATTCTAGACTTAGTCCTGACTAACAACGAGAATATGATCAGCGAGCTAGATGTTGGGGGAGAGTTAGGTGGGAGTGATCACAAGGAAATTAGGTTTAAATTAGACTGGGCGGTGACCCATGAACTCAATCCTGTGTTGATGCCTGACTTTACAAGAGCTGATCATGACGGGCTCAGAAGACACCTTGAGGAGGTAAATTGGGGAACCTTAGGGCTGGATGAGGGCCAGATCTCAGGGCTGGAACCGGAAAGACAGGGGAACCATGTAGAAATGACCTACAATAATTTAGTTAGAGTAATTGCAGAGGGTCAGAGACAACATATCCCTTACCAAGCACGTAGGAAGGAAAATAACGACCTCAAATGGATGACCCGCAGACTTAAGCATGAGATAGGCTTGAAGAGAGGAGTTTATAGGAAAATAAAGAACGGAGAAACCCACCTCAGGGGTAGGTATGCTGAGCTAGCCAGGTCGGTGAAGAAGAACACTCGCCTAGCAAAAATAAATTATGAGATTAGGGTAGCCAACGAGGCCAAGAGCGATCCCAATGGCTTCTTCAAATTGTACAGAACGAAAATAAGGGACAGAATTGGACCGTTGAAAACAAACACGGGTGAGCTCGTTGAGAATGGAGAAGATATGAGTCAAATGATGAATGACTATTTCCTCTCAGTTTTCACGCAGGGAAATCTAACATCCATTCCTGAGTGAGTTCTGGTATATGAGGGCGAAGAGAACGACAAGTTGAGGGATATGATCATCACTAGGCAAGTAGTCCAGGATGAGATTAGTAGGTTGAAGAAAAACAAATCGCCGGGCCCAGACGAAGTATTCCCAAGGGTGCTGAAAGAGTGCAAGGAGGTCCTCAGTGGCCCAATTACCGATATCTTTAAGATGTCGGTAAATTCTGGGTATGTGCCCAATCAATGGAAAGTAGCTAATGTGACGCCGATTTTCAAAAAGGGAGACAAGTCAGCCACCTCAAATTATCGCCCAATTAGCTTAACATCAGTTGTAGGAAAGATGTTGAGTCAATTATAGCCGGGAGCATTCGGGACCATCTAGAAAAGCACAATTTAATTCATGATTCACAGCATGGATTCACAAAGGCTAAGTCTTGCCTTACTAACCTGTTGTCCTTCTACACTAAAGTAATCGAGGCAGTTGACCGAGATGAAAACTATGACATATTGTATCTAGATTTCAGTAAAGCGATCGACAAAGCTCCCCATCACCGGCTATTACTAAAATTACAGGTTCACGGCATAGATGGGAAAGTTTTGAGCTAGATCAGGGCGTGGCTTATTGGTAGGAAGCAGAGTGCAAATCAATGGTAAAAAATCTGAATGGGGCAGTGTTACGAGTGGCGTCCCACAAGGGTCGTTGCTGGGTCCTCTGCTTTTTATTATTTACATCAATGACTTGGACACAGGAATTCGTAATGATGTCAGCAAGTTCGCAGATGATACCAAGATAGGTAGAGTAATCCAATTAGACAGGGACGCTAGCGTTCTCCAGGATGAGCTTGACAGACTATATGATTGGGCGGGGAAGTGGCAGATGGAATTCAATGTCGGGAAGTGTAGCATTCTGAGTGTAGGTAGGAATAACCCCTCACACAATTACTCCTTAAATGGCACTCCTCTAAGCAGATCTGGGCGTGAGAGAGACTTAGGAGTCCTAGTGAGCGCTGACCTCCGTCCAAGGGCTCAATGCATTCAGGCTAAAAATCGGGCAAACAGAGTACTTGGTTTCATCTCATGGAGCGTAAGCAATAGGAGCGCTGAAGTCATCCTCAAACTTTACTTAGCACTAGCTAGACCTCATCTCGACTATGCAGTTTAGTTCTGGTCCCCCTACTATAGAATGGATATCAAGATGTTAGAATCTGTACAGAGGAGGATGACAAAGATGATTCAGGGGGTGAGAAACTTGCCTTATGAAGACAGGCTGAAGTAGTTAAATCTACACTCTCTAGAAAGGCGAAGGTGGCGAGAAGACTTGATCGAAGTCTATAAATGGATGAAGGGCTTTAATAAAGGGGATGTCAATAAAATTTTGATAGTAAAAGAGCCAGGTAGGACGCGTAGCAATGGTTTTAAGTTAGACAAATTCAGATTCAACAAAGACGTAGGCAAGAATTGGTTCATCAATAGAGTGGTGGACGAATGGAACAGGCTTGGGAGCCATGTTGTGGGTGCCAATACCGTAGATACATTCAAGAAGAGGTTAGAAAAAGCCATGGATGGTGAAGTAAGGTGGGGTTGAGTGTACAGGAGCTGCCTTGTATAGGCCAACCGGCCTCTTGCAGACTCCTTACGTTCTTATGTTCTTATGTCTGTCTGTCTGTCTGTCTGTCTGTGTCTGTCTGTCTGTCTGTCTGTCTGTCTGTCTGTCTGTCTGTGTGTCTGTCTGTCTGCCTGCCTGCCTGCCTGCCTGCCTGTCTGTTTGTCTGTAAGCGTGTGTGATTTTTTTTTCCTTTTGCTTGATGTTGATAACTTAAAAAAAATAATTTCGAAAGTGGAGGAGGAGGAGGATTAGGAGAAAGAGGAAGAGGAGGAGGTGGAGGAGGATGATGAAAGAGGAAGAAGGAAAAGAAAAAGATAAATATAATTAGGATGAAGAGGACGGGATAAAGGGAAAGAGGGAAAAGGAAAAGAGAAAGATAAAATAGAATGAATAAAATGAGAACGCGAAAGGGAAAGTTCAAGGGAAAAGGAAAGATAAAGAAAGTAAAAGTGAAAGAGAGAAAGAAAAAGAGGAGAAAAAGAAGAAAAAGAAGAAGACGAGAAGGAAAAGAAGAGGAAAAGAAGACAAGGAATACAAGAAGGAAAAGAAAGAAGAAAAGGGAGAAAAATAGAGAAGACAAGAAGGAAAAAAAAGAAGAAAGTTTGGAGATAAATAAAACACAGCTGGCGTGATCGACGTTACTGCCCTTGTTTGTGTCCTTGAAGACCTGCATCACATCCCCGCCCGATCGTCTCTTCCTTCTTCCGGCGTAAAGAGATTGAGAGTCGCTTAATCTGATCATCTTATTCCTGAGCCCTTAGCGATGGTGTCCTGCTGGTGGCGCGGAGGAGGAGGAGGAGGAGGAAGAAGAAATAGAAGGCAAAGATAATGAAGAAGCAGAAGAAGAAAAAAAAGAAGGAATAGATAAAGATGAAAATGCTGATGATGGTGGTGATGATGGAAAGACGTAGAAGATGAAGAGGATATAGAAGAAAAGAAAAAGATTACGAAAAAGAAAAAGAGGAAAAGAATGAAGAAAGAGGAAGAAAAAGAGGTGGAGGAGGAGGAGGAAGATGGAGATGAAGATGATGATAATAAAGAAGAAGAAAATAAGAAGGAGAAAAAAATAAAAAAAAGGAGTAAAAAAGGAGAGAGAAAAAAGATGAAGAAGAGGAGGAGATATGTTACGAGGAGAAAGTTGTGATAAAAGTATAGAGAAAACGGAAATAAGAGAGGAGAAAAAGGAAGAGAAGGAAAAAAAAGTGGGGCGTGTTAGGAGGAGAAAATGTTGGAAAAGAAAAAAAGGAGAGGAAGGAAAGTTACCATAGCGTGTGAAACTTTCCTTGCACACTTGTTCAGGAGGAGGAGGAGGAAGAGGAGGAGGAGGAGAAGTGGAGGAAAAGAGGAGAAAAGTGAGGTAAAGGTTGTGGGTGAAGAAACTAAAAGAAAAACTGAAACAGGAAAAAAAAATAATGAAGGAGGAGGAGGAGAAAGAGGAGGAGGAGGAGAAAGAGGAGGAGGAGGAGGCCCTAAATTGAACATCGCGGCTTTATTAACTAATCTCCATTTTTCATTTGCTGCATTCCAAATATGTCGTGTTTAGTCTGTCTGTTTATTAAATATGTAAATGTCGGCCTGGCCTTTATTACTTATCAACAAAGGCTCTTAATATAACCATGTGTGTGTGTGTGTGTGTGTGTGTGTGTGTGTGTGTGTGTGTGTGTGTGTGTGTGTGTGTGTGTGTTTGTGTGTGTGTGTGTGTGTGTTTGTGTGTGTGTGTGTGTGTGTGTGTGTGTGTGTGTGTGTGTTTGTGTGTGTGTGTGTGTGTGTGTGTGTTTGTGTGTGTGTGTGTGTTTGTGTGTGTGTGTGTGTGTGTGTGAGTGAGAGAGAGAGAGAGAGAGAGAGAGAGAGAGAGAGAGAGAGAGAGAGAGAGAGAGAGAGAGAGAGAGAGAGAGAGAGAGAGTCTGTCTGTCTGTGTCTGTCTTTCATAAACATCCTGTAGTTTGAGATAGAAGAAGAGGGAGAGGGAGAGGAGGATTAAGAGAAGGAGGAAGAAGAGGAGGAAAAGGAGTAGAAGGAAGATAAAGAGGTAAAGGAAGAAGACTAAGAGAAGGAGGAAGAAGAGGAGGAAGAGGAGCAGAGCATTTGAACTCCTGTAATCTTTCCGGTATATCTAGGCTCAACATTTGCCGACTTACATGTTTCCTCTCGCCTACTGTCCGTCTTATAAAACTATACTCACAAGTCCTTGCCTACTCCATCACCTATCACAATCTCATGTTTTATTTTTTTTTAATCTGAATTACTGCAAACTGGCTGGCTTCCTCCTTCTGTATTCCGCCACCTGAATTTTTTGTATTACAACAAAAGAGCTGACTCAAGGGCAACAAAAACAGTGTATATAAAAAAAAGCCCTCTACTTGCCGCTCCCAACAACAGAAAATAATAGAGTGGCCAAAAGAGAGGTCAATTTCGGATGGAGAGGTCAACTCTTGCATAAGGGGTTTGGACAGTATAGGGATGAGCAAGAGTAGAGAGTCGTGTGCAGCGGGACCGCGGGAGGGGGAGAGGCATGTAGTTAGCAAGTTCAGAAGAGCAGTCAGTGTGAAAATATCTACAGAAGATAGAGAGAGAGGCAACATGGCGGCGGAATTTAAAAGGTAGAAGGCTGTCGGTAAGAGGAGACCTGATGAGACGAGGAGCCTTAGACTCCACTCTGTCCAGAAGAGCTGTGTGGGTGGAGCCCCCCCACACGTGAGATGCATACTCCTTATTATGCTCGCAATGTCTTTCTGCTTTCAAGTATTTCCAAAGGCCTTATACTTTTACCCTTGCACACTAGCCCTTATGCTTGGTCTTGTTCTTCTACCCTTACCTTTACCCTCATACCCTTA
>NC_066527.1:7556994-7574494 GCF_024679095.1 Eriocheir sinensis
CACTTAAGTATTGTGCCAATATCTCTCGTTCGGAGCATGTCGTCGATCAAAAACAATTTGAATTTGTCCACATTCGTAAAACCATCGGGTATTTCAAAGCATTCGAACAGTTTTCCTCGGAGGCGACGTTTCTCAAGAGAAAACAGCTTAAGGGATGAAAGCCTTTCGTCGTAAGGTTTGTTGCGCAAGGAAGAGATCATCTTTATTGCCCGATGGTGCACACACACACACACACACACACACACACACACACTCAGAGAGAGAGAGAGAGAGAGAGAGAGAGAGAGAGAGAGAGAGAGAGAGAGAGAGAGAGAGAGAGAGAGAGAGAGAGAGAGAGAGAGAGAGAGAGAGAGAGAGAGAGAGAGAGAGAGAGAGAGAGAGAGAGAGAGAGAGAGAGAGAGAGAGAGAGAGAGAGAGAGAGAGAGAGAGAGAGAGAGAGAGAGAGAGAGAGAGAGAGAGCAATCAGCCGGCTTTTCCACCAATGGTCTGTGTAGGGAGGGTGCCAGAGGGCGGCAAGGCGGGTCAGGTGAAGCCAGCTGGTGAACGAAAGTGACTGGCGAGAGCTCTTAAGGGAATGAAGTCCAGGCGGTGACCGAGGACGGAGGGAGCGACGGGTGGACGGTGTGACGGAGGAGGAGGAGGAGGAGAAGGAGGAGGAGGAGAAGGAGGAGGAAAAGGAAGAGGAAACTGTTTTGAAATGGATAAAAGTGATGAAGATATTGTTGATGAGAACAAAGATACACAGAAGCATTGGAATATGAAAGAGCAAGAGCCTGTGATCCTGTTGACACATAAAGGGATTGAGGAGGAAGAGGAGGAGGACGACGACGAGAAGTGTGAGGAAACTGTGTTGTGAAATAGCTGACATATATGAGATCAAGCGCCAGTAATCCTGTTGGCGTGTAAAGGGGTTGTCTTCTCTGGTCTGTCGGTGGGCCGTTTTTATGACCGGCAGAAAAAACCACAGCACTCGTTTGACGTACTCAACAGACCTTCACGAGGGGAGCATCAAGACACCTCTCCTCTCGAAATTGGCCTCTTTTGGCAACTCTTCTATATTTTTTTTTATAGGAGAAGTGATTAGCAGGCTTTTTTGTCTTTTTTTTACCCTGAACTACTTCCTTTGCTGTAAAAAAAAATAGTTCAGATTACTCCTGTTACGGTCAGTTAATTGGTAAAGGAGTGGATCTATCTGCATTAACTCACTCTGTACGCTTTCTAAAGGAGTTGATCGTTCTCACACAAACTCACTACGTGGACTATTCAAAGGAGGTCATCGATTTGGCACTAACTCGCTATGAAGGATGTTTGTTCCAGTGGCGGATTAAAGGAACTGAGAAACAAAATTCCCACTGATATCTGTGCTACTCTCTCTCTCTCTCTCTCTCTCTCTCCAAATGACACAGTTATGTTTAGTTCTTGGATCAGTGTGGTTTCAAATACCTTCGAATGATGGGCATTATTACATTTATTTGATCATTAGAGAACCTGTATCAATATTCCTCTTAATCGTCTCTTGTCCAGCACAGAGAGATTGAGTCACTTGAGTCGTTCTATATACGGCTGTTCCCTCAGTCAATCTACCTAACTATCTATCTATCTGCCTTTTGTCACACTAGGTATTCACTTTCCATTACCGACTCGTTACTCTCACACTCTTACAGAACCTTACCATAACCTTGCTAACCTTCTTCCCTTCCTTCCTCCCTTCTTCTCCCTTTCATCTCGTCCTCCTTTTTCCCTCCATTTCCATCCTCTTCCTCCTCATTCATGCCGAGTGTACTGCCCTTAGCAATTCGTTGAACTGCGTATTCCAGTTGAGGTCTTACCAACGACTTGAACAAAGGTTACATGGATCCCGGTGTCATACATTTAAAGGTCCTCGCGATGAACCTGAACATGGTATTAACCTTTTTACGGACGGATTTACAGTAATCTGTTGGTCTGAGGTCGCTGCTGATGGTGACCCGAAAATTCGAAAAGGTGGAGGAGGAGTTAGGAGGAGGAGGAGGAGGAAGAACAGGACGAATGAAAAGACTTGGTTGCAAAGTGGATGAATCTAGTCATGTTTACGTTGTGGACCGTGTGCCGAAAACACTGAAGGCAAAGCAAAACACTCGCTTCCGAGAGTGTTTGGGGAGACTGGTTTTAGTGCAGAGAAGAAAAATGAGTGTTCTCTGGAATATAAATAAGGTGAGAGAGAGAGAGAGAGAGAGAGAGAGAGAGAGAGAGAGAGAGAGAGAGAGAGAGAGAGAGAGAGAGAGAGAGAGAGAGAGAGAGAGAGAGAGAGAGAGAGAGAGAGAGAGAGAGAGAGGAGAGAGAGGAGAGAGGATCGTTAGGGTTAGGTTCGGACAGGATAAGATTGGATAGGATAGGAGGAGAATGAGGAAGAGGAGAAGGAGGAGGAGAAGGAGGAGGAAAATGAGGAATAAGAGGAAGAGGAGGAGGATGCAATGTTTGTGGTGCTGATAAAGTAAGAGGAAAAAAAACGAACAAGACCCAAGTGGAAAAAAGTGAAGGAAGCGGAGTGGCGCCCGAGAGGAAAGAGGTAAGAGGCGCTTGGGAGAGGAGGAGGAAAGCAGGAAAAAATTCGCTTTCTAACTCAGCAAAAGATAAATGAAGTAGGAGGAGGAGGAATAAATAATGATGTAAATGAAAAAAAAAATAATAGATCGACAAGTATTAGTACACGCGTAAAATTGTGTGAATATTGTCTCTGAAAAAAAAAAAAGATATATGAACAAGTTGAAGATTACGTGTATGAATAATGAATAGGAGGGGAAATAAATAACTATGTAAATGAAAAAATACAAAAACAGAACGACAAATAAGAAATAAGAAAAATTGTGTTGAATAAAGTCTGAAAAAAAATAAGATATATGAACAAGTTGAAGATTAGCTGAATAATAATGAGTAGGAGGAGGAATGAATAACGATGTAAATGTAAACAAAACAGATTGACAAATAATAACACTCGTAAAATTGTGTGAATAATGTCTCTGAAAAAAAATCAATTTCCTCTTCTCAGTTCATCGCTCACACACAAGACAAAAGAAATGACAAAGACTTATGATGACGGCGAGCTAATATTTCGTCACCGAGGCCATGTTGAGGGAGTGTGGCAGGCGTGTGTGTATACATAGCTTATTTAAGAAGCAAAAGCGTCTATGTGAGCCGCGACCGCCTATTGCAGCCAAGTCCATGAGTGTATTTGAACATGACTTGAGCAGTTTTATGAGCCTGGTGATAGTGTGACATGGCTGCTGCACCATAAACGTGGAAAACACTCCTGAGAACCCGCCTAGTCTCCTTTCTGGCCTTTGGAAATGGTTGTTGTGGAGCCGAAAGGGTCTGGTAATACGGGCTCAGAACCTCTTTGTGTGGCGGGTCAACAAAAGCTCGCCGTCAACAGAACGCAATGAAGCGAAGACCCTGCACGGTGTTGTTCCGTGTGAGGCGACCAAGAGGCTTTACAAGAGTGTCCCTTCGCCGAGACGCACGACCTGGCCTGAGTTAGATAGACAGATAGATAGATAGATAGATAGATGAATACAGATAGATAGATAGATAGGTAGATATATCAGGAACATCCTGAACATCAGGAAGACTAACTTTTATTTTTTTTCAGTGTGTGTGTGTGTGTGTGTGTGTGTGTGTGTGTGTGTGTGTGTGTGGAAGGAGTGAATGGAGGGAATAAAATAAAATAAAGAGCAGAGGAAGGTGGAAGTTAAGAAAATTTAATGAAGGAAAGGATGAAAGGATGGAAAGGAGGAAGCGGTCTATATTAGCGTTCGGCCCATAACACTGCCAGACGTTCACGGTGGGACCTGGTGGTCGGCCCACCCCGTTAGTGGCGCAGGCAGGTGTTTCATTCTTCCTTGGTGGTTCATGTTTCCTCTCGAGCTCCACTTGATCCTCTTAACGAGTTTCGCTGCAATCCGGGTTGATAGGCAGCCATCAGGACAACATGTGGGTAGTCTGAGGACACTCGGCGATGACTGGAAAATGTTAGCTTGTAGCGGTGGGCGGGAAGGAAAGGAAAGACTGGAAGGGAGGAATTGTGGGAAGGAAATAGTGGCGAGAAAGAAAAGAAGATAGAGATAAAATGTGTTTGTCTCTCTGTTCGTCTGCCGGGACAAAAATACAACAATAAATATAACAACAAAAAGAAGTAAAAGAAGAAAAGGAGAAAAAGAAAAAGAAGAAGAAATGAAGAAAAACTCAACCCGTCAAAATGATATATGGAACAAAATACATCTAAGTAAATAAATTCGGAAAAGCAGGAATGGAGGAATGAAGGAAGAAAACGAAGGGAGGAAAGAAGGATGGAAGGAAGGGAGGAAAGGATGGGAAGAAAAGACAGAGAGAGAGGAAAGTGGGACTGTTGAAATGAAGAAAACAGTAGATAAAGGAAGGATGTAAAATGTGTTCGCTCTTTTCCCGTAAATTTATGCTTTCTCTGTCTCTGTCTGTCTGTCCATGTATCTGGGGCGTCTTCTTGTCTTGTCTTCTTTTTTTATATTTTTCATCATGTTATTGTTCTTTTTCTCCTTTTTCATTTTCATTTTTCTTTCTCCTCCTCTTCCTCCTCCTCCCCCATAACCTTTCCGTCGCCCCGCACAACACTCAGGGGACGACGAAGAGGGTAATCTTAAGCCCCTTGTCCGATCAAGAATTTAAAAACTTTTACATCCCTCTTCTCAGTCCTCCTCCTTCTTCTCATCCTCCTCCGAAATTAGTGCGTATATTGCAAAAGAGAAACCAGATGTAGTAGACATCACAGAGACTTGGGCCAATTCTACTTAGTATCTGAACTGTCGTCCTTAGGTTATGACAGCTTTCACAGAAGCCGAACGCACAAAAAAGGGGGTGGCGTAATATGCTACGTGAAAAGTTCCCTGTCTGCCGTGAAAATAGACCAACTGGACGCAGATAAATATGATTCCGTTTATGGGGAAATAAGCACGAATTATAATAATAAGAAGAAACTAACACTTGCAACCGTATACAGGCCCCCCAAACAACAGGCAGCCGACGACACTGACATGTATGAAGAGATTCACTCTCTAACACAGAGCAAAGAAGCAATAATAATAGGCGAGTTTAACTGTCCTAACGTTGACTGGGGTTTATTGACTGGAGATCAAGAGGGTAGCAGGCTCATAGAAATGGTGGAGGATTCGTTCCTCACGCAAGTTGTAACTTAACCAACGAGAGAAAAATAATCTGTTGGATCTAGTATTAGTAAGCTACCCCGACCTCATTCGCGACTGTGTAGTTGGTGAGAAACTTAGTGGTTGCGATCACCACTTAATCCGTTTTAATTTCAACTTTGCCCGTGAGTTGCTTCCCCCTGCAACCTGGGATCAACTTTGCCTCACCCACAATAAAATCGACAACGTGTGGAACATCTTCAAATATAAGTTGTTGCAGGTAGAAAAGGCTACAGTGCCTACGAAATCCAGGTGAGTAAATGGCAACATTGATCCACCGTGGATGACCAGAGAAATAAAACGGGCAGTAAACTTGAAAAAAAGGAATTATAATTTAATGAAGGAGAATGACACGGTCAAAACCCATGCTCAGTATCACACCAGCCTCAGAGCTTGTCGCACCCTTATCCGGAGTAGTAAACGCAACTACGAAAAACAAATAGCGCGCGAAATCAAGACCAACTCCAATAAATTCTTCACATACATCATGACAAAAAAGAAAGTTAAATCCAATATTGATCCCCTGGCAGATGAGACCTGATCTCTAACTTAGGACAGTAAGCACATGGCCAGAATCCTCAACAATAACTTCGCATCCGTATTCACAGTCGAGGACATCAAAACCATTCCCGAGGGCCCTGACCCTCTGAGGGAGATCACGCCCCGGGAAAATGACACAATATGCGACCGAGAAGTGAAAAAGTACTTGGACAAACTCGACACGAACAAGTGAACGGGACCCGACGGTTTGTCTCCGCGGTTATTAAAAGAACTCAAACAGAAAATATTTCAGCCACTCAGTAACATATACAACCGGTCAGTACAAGTAAACAAGGTCCCGGAAGACTGGAAGATGGCGAACGTCACCCCGATTTCCAAAAAAAGGAGACAAAAGCGTTGCATTATACTACAGACCCATAAGTCTGACATCAGTGGCAGGCAAAATACTCGAGAAGATTATTAGAGACAAACTCATTCAGTTTCTAGAAGGCAATGATATAATTTCCGACACCCAGCACGGTTTCAGAAACAAGCGCTCCTTCCTGACTAATCTACTGGACTTCTTTCAAGGTATATATAAGAACTGGGACGATCACATTCCCAGTGATGTTATATACCAGAACTTCCAGAAAGACTTCGACAAAGTACCGCACGAGCGACTCGCGTGGATAAGAGATTGGCTAACCGACAGAAAACAACGAGTGCTACTCAACTGACAGGCCTCCGAGTGGCTTCCAGTTACGAGTAGAGTGCCACAGGGGTCGGTGGTGGGACCTATCCTCTTTAGCATATATATCAACGACCTAGAAACAGGATTGAAATCCTCCGTATCGAAATTTGCTGACGACACCAAGGTAGGTGGAAAGGCCCTCACAAAGACCGACTGCGAAATCATCCAAAAGAACCTTAATCAAGTCATCGGATGGTCTGAAAAGTGGTAAATGTCCTTCAATGTTGACAAGTGCAAAGTAATGCACATTGGGTCCAGAAATAGTGGCCACACGTACATCATGCATGGAAAACCTCTGCAGGCGGTGCAAGAGGAAACGGACCTTGGGTCACTGTCAGCAGTGACCTGAAACACGTGAAGCACTGTAAGAAAGCATATAACAAAGCCAACACTATGCTCGGGTTTATAGCGAAGAAGTTCGAATGTAAAACGCCAGATGTAATGCTATCCTTGTACAATTCCATGGTAAGACCGCATCCCGAGTATGCGGTGCAGTTTTGGTCTCCTAACTACAGAAAGGACATCGAACTACTGGAAAGAGCTCAACAACGACCCACGAAAATGATTCCAACCTTGAGGGCTCAACCATACGAAGAAAGACTCAAGCGACTTAATCTCTTTACACTGGAGAAAAGGCGGCTACGAGGGAATATGATTCAAGTCTTCAAGTACCTGAAAAAGTTCAACAACGTAGATCACTCAGAGTTCTTTGAATTGCAAACTCAAGAACTAGAAATAACGGCTTACCCATTCAATCGAATCGATGTAGCACAGACATTGGCAGGAGTTTCTTCTCAAACCGAGTATCAGCCACTGGAACAATCTTCCCTCAGAAGTAGTAAATGCAAATACCATCAACTCCTTCAAAAAGCGAATCGACCATCATTTTATTGAGACGGGAGTACACTGAATATCGAGGTGTTTTCATCTGCTCTGCGGGCATTATGTGGCAGTTTAGCAGATTAAATCACAGGAGCGGGCAACCTCGTAATGAACCAATAGGAATTCCGTTGCCTGTATTTCCATGTTTACATGTTTCCTCCGCCTCCTTCTTCTCCTCCTCCTCCTTCTCCTCCTCCTCCTCCTCCTCCTCGTCTTTACCGTCCTCCGCCCTTCCTTATAATTAATTCATCATCAACTCCAGCGAGGGTTACACTGGTGGCAGCGGTGGGATTACGGTAGTTCGCATTTGATGTATGAGCCATCTTTTGAGGTGTAGTAGTTGTAATCAGAATGATAATACTAATAATGATGTATAACTGAATATATTTATCAATGATCTTTCCATAACAAACTGTCCTGTCCACTCGTATGCCGACGACTCCACTCTGCATTATTCAACTTCTTTCAATAGAAGACCATCAAAACAGGAAGTACACAACTCCAGACTGGAGGCTGCAGAACGCTTAACCTCAGACCTTGCTATCATTTCCGACTGGGGCAGAAGGAACCTTGTGTCCTTCACTGCCTCAAAAACTCAATTTCTCCACCTATCAACTCGACACAATCTTCCAAACACCTATCCCCTATTCTTCGACAACACTCAGCTGTCACCTTCTTCAACACTAAACATCCTCGGTCTATCCTTAACTCAAAATCTCAACTGGAAACTTCATATCTCATCTCTCCCTAAATCAGCTTCCTCGAGGCTGGGCGTTCTGTATCGTCTCCGCCAGTTCTTTTCCCCCGCGCAGTTGCTATCCAATACAGGGGCCTTGTCCGCCCTCGTATGAAGTATGCATCTCACGTGTGGGGAAGCTCCACTCACACAGCTCTTCAGGACAGAGTGGAGTCTAAGGCTCTTCGTCTCATCAGCTCTCCTCCTCCTACTGATAATCTTCTACCTATTTAATTGCCTCTCTTTCTATCTTCTATGGATATTTCCACGCTGACTGCTCATCTGAACTTGCTAACTGCATGCCTACCCCTCTCCCGCGGCCCCGCTGCACACGACTTTCTACTCATGCTCATCCCAATACTATCCAAACCCCTTATGCAAGAGTTAATCAGCATCTTCACTCTTTCATCCCTCACGCTGGTAAACTCTGGAACAATCTTCCTTCATCTGTATTTCCTTCTGCCTATGACTTGAACTCTTTCAAGAGGAGGGTATCAGGACACCTCTCCTCCCGAATTTGACCTTGCTTTTGGCCACCTCTTCTGATTCTTTTATGGGAGCAGCGAGTAGCGGGCTTTTTTTTTTATTATTGTTTTCTTTTTTTTTGTGCCCTTGAGCTGCCTCCTTTATTGTAAAAAAAAAAAAATCTTAGCAAGCATTACAATACAGATAATTTCCTACCCACTGTCTCTTTCTCCGCCATTTATATATCTTCATCCTCTTCCTTCTCTTTTTTTTTCTTCTTTAAGAAAAGATTAAAGAAAGAGGCCAAAAGAGAGGTCATTTCCAGGTGAAGACCCAATCCAACGAAAGACGTAGAAATAATGATATAAAAATTTAAGCGAGACGTTGTAGTGCAGACATTGGCAGGGGTTTCTTCTCTTGGCGATCCATCCGCCAGTGGAACAACCTTCCTGCAGAGGCTGTTAATGTGAAAACGGTGAAATCCTTTAACAATTGCATCGAATCTTGTTGCACCAGGAGTAAGTTCAACGTGTGTTCTAGTGCTCTGATCTGCTTTAGAGGCGTTGAAGTGTCCGACGACATGATTGAATCCAACAGCCTTTTCGCTGCTTGCCTTTACATTTTATTTTTATTTTTACATGTTTCTTGCTCCTCCTCCTCCTCCTCCTCCTTCTATTGATATTGGATTAGGAGTGGGTGCATCGCGCAATTGCCTACTCGAGAGAGAGAGAGAGAGAGAGAGAGAGAGAGAGATTTGCATGCAAGGGTATTAGGATGATTGACTCTTTATCTCTTTCTCTTCCTTTGTGTCATTCTCCTGTCATCTCTCCTTTGTATTCATATTTCCCTCATTTCTTTTATTTCCTTGGGGTTGTCTCACTCACTTTTTTCTTCTATATATTTATACTTTGTCTAATTGTCACACTTTTATTACTTTTGTCATTCCCTTTGTCTTGTCTTTCGTTCTTTCTCGATCTTACACATTAACTCTCTCTCTCTCTCTCTCTCTCTCTCTCTCTCACACACACACACACACACACACACACACACACACACACACCATATCGATGTACCTAACTATCTATCTGTTTTGTTATTCATTCTTTCTCTCTCAGCCTCTCATTCTCTCTCTCACACACTCACACACTATCGGTCTAGCTAAGTATCTATCTATCTGTCTTTCGTCACACTCAACCTTCGCTTTCCAACACCGTCTCGTTACGCGCCTCTCGCACAGACTTTCCATAACCGTTACAACATCCAATGGTCCTGCTTCTTCCTTTCCTTTTCCACCCTCCTCTTTCTCCTATTTCTTCCTTCCCTTAATTTACCATTCTCTTCTTTACCCTTCTTCCCTTCCTCTCCATTCTCTACTCCTCTTCTTCCTTCTTCCTTTTCTTCCTTTTCCTCTCTTCTTCCTCCTTCTTCCTTCATTCCTCTTCCTTCCTTTTTCTTTTCTTCCTGATCTTCCCCTTCTTCTTCCTTCCCTTCCCTTCCTCTTCTTCCTCCTCCTCCTCCTTCCTTCCCTTCCTCAAATCTTTGACTTAACAAGAATACGGCCCGGTAGCTCAGTGGTTAGAGCGTCCGCCTCACAACCAGAAGAGCCGGGGTTTGATTCCCCGACCGGGTGAATATAAGTGTAGCCCCTGTTCACCTAGCAATGAGTAGGTACGCGATGTCAGGCAAGGAGTTGTGACCTCGTTGTCGCGGTGAGAGAGAGAGAGAGAGAGAGAGAGAGAGAGCACACAGTGATATACGAGAAACAAAAGTTAAGTGGAAGGGGAGTACATGAAGAGCGCACACACACACACACACACACACACACACACACACACACATACACAGTACACACACACACAGCACGAGAAAGAAAAGACAAACAATGAGGAGGAGGAGAAATGGGAAGAGGAGGGGAAGGGGGAGGAGGACGAAGAACAGGAGGAGGAGGAGAAGAAGGGAAGGGACAAAGGTGGCGGTGGCTAAATGGATAGCGTGACGGCGCCCCGTTCAGGACGACGCAAGTTTAATCCCCGCCCGATGCCACCAAGCTTGGGGTTTTCAGCCGCCGCCGAGTGGCTTAAAACTACCCATATGCTGTCCAGAAGACCACCTATCAACCCGGACTCTAGATTCTATGATTAAAGATGAGCTCCGGGAGCCTACCGACGCAATACGCCACGACGTAAAAAAAAAAAAAAAAAAAAAAGGAGGAAGCATAGAAGCGTAGAAGAGCAGACGAGAGCCAATTTGTTTATGTACGAGGCCTCCCGCTCCAAGGATTCATTAGTTCATCGGCCGCTCCAGTGAGTTTTTTTTTACAGTATCGGACCAAACAAGAACAAAAAGCAAAAGAACAGAAAAAGCTAATGGCCTCTCCTTTTTTAGAAAAAAATAGTTTGAGTCAGGGGTGTGGAGTCGTGTATAAAAACAAATCAACTCCGACTCCCACTCCAGGAAATGTTGTGGTTGCGACTCCGACTCCATCCTCCTCCCCTTACCTTTTCCGCAGTACAGTGGTAAGCAAGTAAAACCCCGGCACACCACACACAACACCACACCCACTAGGGGCACATTACCTCAGTTTGCATACGCGTCGTGGGAGAAATTCACAAGCTGGTTAAGCAGGATCGCTCATTTATAAAACCGTGCTGAGTATCAGAATCTGCACTTTTATCCTCTAGGAATTTTACAAATTCGTCTCATAATTTTATCGGAGATTTTGCCTGCCACTTATGTCAAGAAGGAGAAGGAGGAGGAGGAGACAGAGGAAGAGGAAGAGGAAGAGGAAGAGGAGAAGGAGGAGGAGGAGGAGAAAGAGGAGAAAGAGGAGGAAGAGGAGGAGGAAGAGGAGGAGGAAGAGGAGGAGGAGGACGAGGACGAGGAGGAGAAGGAGGAGGAATACATAGGAATACATAGGAAGAACAGACACCAGAAGACCTATCGGTCTATGGCGAGGGTGTCTGTTTACTACCGCTACTACTAGAAATCTACGTGTGGTAGGACAGGACAGAAAAGATGAAGGCTCCACCCCACCCACCTCTCCCTCCGGCAGCGTGCCGGCAGGAAATAGTTAGGAGAGAACACATGTACCTTTAAGGAAGAAAGAGACATAGAAATTTTACAGTAAAGAGAGAAATAAGTGGAAATTACTACCCTTAACTTACACTACTGGTAACCTAAGCTGTGGGGGAAAATGACTTCATTACATAAGAACATAAGAACATAGAAACACAGGGAGACTGGAAGAGGCCGAGTGGCCTACACAGGGCAGCCCCAGAATCCCCCCTAATACTCACGATGGGCGAGGTGTAGTTTCAGGGGCACAGGTGGAGGCTTGATCCTCGTTTTCCCAGCGGTACTATGCACGCACCAGTACCCTGTCACCTTACTGCACCCACACGTCACTCCACCTGTCATGCGGACATTAACTGTTGCTTTACTCTATTGTTAACTTGCGCTACTTGCAGTCTAGGTTGTGGGGGAGAATAATATGGATTTAGGTTGAGGTCTTGCTGCAATCTGTCTGAAAGCATGCGAAGAAGGGTCAGTATGATCTTATATCCCTGAAGTACTTATCCAATGAAGACTTGAAGCTATTGATACTCTGTGCGCTAACTACTGACGGTGGGAGTCTATTCCAGTGATCGACGACTTTATTATTGAAAAAACTTCTGCGCACCAATGTGTTACATCGGTTTCCCTTTAACTTCATACCGTTGCTGCGTGTTATTGTGTTGGTGTCTCTCTGAAATAGACTATCTGGGTTAATGTTGTCGAATCCATTAAGGATTTTGAACACTTCAATTAAGTCCCTTCTTATCCTTCGCTTTTTTTTAGGGAAAACATATCTAAACGCTTTAAACGCTCGTCATATGGCAAGTTTCGGAGCGCTGGAATTTGTTTGGTTGCTCGTCGCTGTATCTTTTCTAGCAAAACTTGATCTTTGATATAGTTCGGTGACCAGAGCTGAACGGCGTATTATAGGTGTGGTCTTACAAACACTAAATATAATCTCTTCATAAGTTCGGATGATTTATAATCAAAGTTTCTTGAGATTAATCCTAACATCATATTGGCTTTTTTACTCGCTGCAGAACATTGATCACTCATTTTAAGAGTGTTACTGATAATGACACCAAGATCTTTTTCTTGTTTTACTTCGCTGAGCTCATGTCCTTGAATCTGATATTTAAAGTTAGGATTTTTTTCACCTATGTGCATTACTTTACATTTATCTACGTTAAAACGCATTTGCCATTTTTCGCTCCAGTCGGCAAGTCTTATTAAGTGTGATTGAATATTCTCGCAACTTTGACTGTTCATTACCGTACCTCCTAATTTGGTGTCGTCGGCGAATTTGGCTACTTTTGACAGGATATCAGTTTCTAAGTCGTCCAAACATTAACAACTCGATTGTAGAAGAAGTGTTTGGCTTCGTGCGACGATAACCTTTTACCACATCTTCAAATTGTGATTTCTTCTTGTTCTGTTTGATCGATCAATTGTAAAGAATTAATATCACTGAATCCTTTATACAGTTTAAACACTTCTATTAGATCGCCTCGCATTCTTCGTTTTGATAGGCTGAATAAATTTACTTCTTTAAGCCTTTGTTCATATGATAAATTTCTCAACCTAGGAATCATCTTTGTTACTCTTCGTTGATCCCGTTCCAACTTTTCTGCGTATTTTCTGTAATAGGGAGACCAAAACTGTACATAGTACTCTAGATGGGGTCGAACCAATGAATTATACAGTTTTAATATTACTTCTTCCGATTTATTATTAAAGACTTGTCCGATGAAGCCAACCAATTTGTTTGTAGTTTTAACTACCTCTGAACAATGCTGACCGGGCTTTAAATCGCTTGATTTAGTGATTCCAAGATCCAAGAGTAGGAGGAGGAGGAGGAGTAGGGAAAGAGAAGGAATGAAAGAAAGTATATGTGAAAAGCAAAGAAAAAGAGGAAAAGAGAAGGAAATGGTGGGCTAGGAGACGGATGAGGAGGAGGGAAATAGAGAAAGAAAAAATGAAGGGAAGTAGAAGTAAAAGAGGAAAAGAAAAGGAAATGGTGCTGAAGGAGACGGAGAATGAGGAGGTAGAAAGAATGAAGAAAGTTGTTGGCCATTCATTACGTACTGAACGCGATTGTAATTGTTTCCGATGTGTAACACTTTACATTTGTCAACGTTAAATTTCATTTGCCTTTGATTGGCCCAACGTGCAAGTCGATCTAGATCTGATTGTAAAGCTTCTTCGTCGAGTGTCGCAGTTGCTTTACTAGCAATTTTTGTGTCATCAGCATATTTTGATACTTTGCAAGTGAGCCCATCATCGATATCATTAACATAAATTAAGAAGAGCATGGGGCCAAACACTGATCCTTGAGGTACGCCGCTTCTGATATTAAACCACTTAGATGTAACACCGTTTAGAACTACTCTCTGTTTCCGCTCAGAGAGCCAGTCCACAAGCCAATTGTGAATGTTATCCGAGATACCGTGCGCCAATAGTTTGCTGAGCAATCGTTTTTTCTATTTTTTATATTTTTTTTTACATCTTCGCCTATGGCGCCTGTAGGCTTGTGTTTGGAGGGGCCTGATGGTATGGCCCAGCCTGTTGTGACGCATGTAAGTGTTTATAGTGGCGCCATCTTGCATTTGCTCATGCTGCCCCCTGGAGCTCATCTTTAATCCTAGAATCTAGAGTCCGGGTTAATGGGTGGTCTTCTGGACAGAATGTGGATAATCTTAATGCACTCGGCGGCGGCAGAAAAATCCAAGCTTGGTGTCACCTGGTGGGATCGAACTCGCGTCATCCTGATTGCGGCGCCGATACGTTCTCCACTCAGCCACCGCCTTATCAAATGCCTTTTGAAAATCCAGATATATGATATGTACTGATCTGCTTTCATCGAACATTTCAAAAATATAATGAAAAAAATCAAGTAAGTTAGTTAAACACGAACGTTTACTACGGAAACTATGTTGCGATTTATTTATTTATTTATTTATTTTTTACGTTGTTGCCTATTGCGCCTTTAGGCATCTTCCCGGGGGGGGCCTGATGGTCGGCCCAAGGCTTCTTCCAGGTGGGGCCTGATGGTCGGCCCAGCCCGTTCTGGCGCAGGCGAGTGTTTATAGTGGCGCCATCTTGCTTTATTATATTATTTTCTTCGAAGAATTTCACCATATTGTCGCGAGGAGGAGGAGGAGGAGGAGGAGGGAAAGAGACGAAATGAAAGAAAGTATATGTGAAAAGCAAAGAAAAAGAGGAAAAGAGAAGGAAATGGTGGGTTAGGAGACGGAGGAGGAGGAGGGAAATAGAGAAAGGTAAAAATGAAGGAAAGTAGAAGTAAAAGAGAAAAAGAAAAGGAAATGGTGCTGAAGGAGACGGAGAATGAGGAGGTAATGAAAGAGAGAAAAAGAATGAAGGAAAGTAGCAGTGAAAAATAAAGAAGATGAGGAAAAGAAAAGGAAATAGGAGAAAGAAGTCGTAGACTGAGGATAAAATAAATGAAAGAAGATATATGAAGGAAAGTAGAAGTTAAAAGTACGGAAACAGAGGAAAAGGGAAGGAAATAGCGGGGGAAGGAGACGGCGGAGGAGGAGGAGGAGGAGGAGGATGGAGTTAAAGAAAAAGAATGAAGGAAAGGAGTAGTATAACATATAGGTCAACGCACAAGGACCCATGCACTCCTTCTGGACCCATGCAAAACTCAAGGTCCAATATTCTCGTTCTGGCCCCCTGCAACACAACAGTCTACGGGAACTGGGCCAAAGGTTTCGTTAAGTGTACTTGTATGGCAGAGTGTTCAACTAAGGAGTGTTTTGTGTAAGAATAATGTGCCTTGCAATTTACAATATCATTAGTTCAGTCTGCGGCAACAAGTGGAGTGTAATGTTGCAATGTGTGGGGGAGAGTGTAGCTAGTACCGGGAGGTGGTTTTGTCACACACACACACACACACACACACACACACACACACACACACACACACACACACATTATTAGCGATTATGAATTTAGTTATCATTAGTTCAGCTGTCACATCAGTTCCGACAAGTACGGTGTGCAAATGCATGTATACTAGATAAGGCTTCATTAATTACCTAGTATTAAGGATAATTATTAGTATATTGTGTATATCATTTGTACACTCTGCTCTTTCCGGGTTTTAAAGAAGCTTCTACGCGAAACTATACTGTTATACTTATTATTATTAGTAGAAGTAATAGTATTGTCGATGTTGTTGTCGTTGTCGTTATTATTGTTGTTGTTGTCGTTAACGTTATTGTTGTTGTTGTTGTTGTTGTTATTATTATTACTATTTCGTGCTGGATAATATAGCAAAGGTGCGTGTTAGCGCCATACTCAAGGCAGACTGAAGAGGTTACCGAGCCGCTTCGGTTTGTGTGTTAACCCTCCCAAAAAACATGATTACATATTACACGAAAGGCATAAATTAATAGATACCAATACATTATGGGAAAAAATGGTACACACACACACACACACACACACACACACACACACGGGGTAGGCGGTGGCTGAGTGGTAGCGTGCTGGGTCCACATTCAACGCATGAAGGACGACGCGAGTTCGAATCCCGACGCTACCACCTCGGATTTTTCACTCACCGCCGAGTGGCTTAAAACTACCCACATGCTGTCCTGAAGACCACCCATCAACCCGGACTCCAGAGGAAGCCGTCCAAGTGATTCAAGAATGAGTTCCCGGGGGCAGCACGAGCCAAGAGAAAATGGCGCCACTATAAACACTTACCTGCGCCATGACGGGCTGGGGCGGACTACCATCTAGGCCGCTCAAGAAAAGCCTACCGGTGCTATAGGCGCACACGTATAAAAAAAAAAGTCCTGGCCTCACTGGGCCGCCGCTTCCCCCTTCTCCACCCCTTCCCCCTTCTCCGCCCCTTCCCCCTTCTCCACCTCTTCCTCCTTCACCACCCCTTCCCCCTTTTCCGCCCCTTCCCCCTTCTTCGCCACTTCCCCTGTCTCCGCCCCCTCCCCTTTCTTCACCCTTCCCCCTTCTCCGCCCCTTCCCCCTTCTCCGCCGCTTCCCCTTTCTCCACCCCTTCCCCCTTCTCCACCCCTTCCCCCTTCTCCGCCCCTTCCCCCTTCTCCACTCCCCCTTCTCCACCTCTTCCTCCTTCTCCACCCTTCCTTCCTTTTCACCCTTCCCTTCTCCACCCCTTCCCCCTTCTCCACCCCTTCCCCCTTCTCCACCCCTTCCCCCTTCTCCGCCCCTTCCCCCTTCTCCACCTCTTCCTCCTTCTCCACCCCTTCCCCCTTTTCCGCCCCTTCCCCCTTCTCCACCCCTTCCCCCTTCTCCGCCCCTTCCCCCTTCTCCACCCCTTCCCCCTTCTCCGCCCCTTCCCCCTTCTCCACCCCTTCCCCCTTCTCCGCCCCTTCCCCCTTCTCCACCTCTTCCTCCTTCTCCACCCCTTCCCCTTCTCCCCCTTCCCCTTCTCCACCTCTTCCCCCTTCTCCACCCCTTCCCCTTTCTCCGCCCCTTCCCCCTTTTCAGCCCTTTCCCCCTTCTCCACCCCTTCCCCCTTCTCCAAGGAACTTTCAAGAAGATTTGATGCAATGCAGTGAAATTATACAGACGAACAGTGCGAGTGCAGTGTGTTAGTGGTGTCGCTGAGGGCAGGGAAGGCTGAGTGTGTCGCCGACGCCCGTCATCACCGTCACCACCGACACCCCCAGGCCCCGTAATGCCCCAGCCCGCCCGCCCTGCTGCTGGGGAAGGTCAGTTCAGAGGACAGTGCAGTGTTGGAGCTTCGTCACTCAGGTGGAGCAAGATGCACGCCGCCTCATCTTGGCTGTGCAATTGTTCCCACAGAAGACAGCGTGACACCAGCCGGGCACCAACCACCATCGCCTTCGTCGCGCCGGCCAAACACTTGGCACCTCAACGCTAAGCCGGTAACCAGAGTGACCTCCCGATACC
>NC_066527.1:7576994-7579494 GCF_024679095.1 Eriocheir sinensis
CTATGGGGCGGGCCCAGGCTGTTGTGGCTCAGGTGTGTTTATAGTGGTTCCGTCTTGCAATTCACTTCATTCACACACAAGTTTAATAAGAAAGAGTTTGAACACATTGTTTAGTCGTTGATGTAAATGATGTAGAGGACGTGTTCCAGCACCGGCAATCCTGTAGTGACGGAGCTCACTGAAAGTTTGTCCGTCATGCGACACTCGTGTCTTTTTATTAGGTGCTGCCTAAGGCGCCGGTAGGCTCTCTTGGGGAGTCTCTTGGACGAACCCGGCCCGTTAGTGCCGCAGGCGAACTTCATATTGGCCGCCGTGATATATGACTCTTGGTTGGCCCATGCTGCCCCCGGCGACCCACTTGTGCGAAGTCGCTGAAGTTAAGACTGATCGAAGATCTTTTTAATGTGTATCGTATTGGCTGCCAAGCCTGTTCTTCTCATCCACCACTCTGTTGGTGAACCAGTTTTTTTTTAAATGTCCTTGTTGAATATGAATTTATCCAACATAAACCCATTACTACGTGTCCTACCTGGCACTTGTTGATATATCCCTTATTAAAGCCCTTCATCCATTGTAAATATCGATCAAGTCTCCTCGCACCCTTCGCCTTTCTAGAGAATGCAAGTATAATTGTTTAAGTCTTTCCTCGTATGGCAAGTTTCTTTGTCATCCTCCTGTTTACCCATTCTAACATTTTGATATCCATTCTATAGTAAGGTGACCAGAACTGACCGCATAATCGAGATGAGGTCTAACTAATGCTATATACATCTTGAGGATGACTTTAGCGCTTCTGTTGCTCACGCTCTTTGAAATTAATCCTATAAAAAAGGTCTGTTCAAAGTAAGTGTTCCTCTGTCGCCTAAGCAGCGTTTGTAACGCCGCACCTGATTGCCTGGCCTCCTCTCTCTATATAATGGGAAGGAAAGGAAAGAGAGGAACAGTTTGCCACGGGATCTGGGAGTGGGCAGAAGTGCAGCGCTGTATGAAAACGACAAAAAAAAGGAAAGGGTAACTAAACAATTAAAGGGGAGCTGGTAAATACGGTACAGTATATAAAGAGAAATAATGGGAAGGAGATGAAGAAGTGGATGCGTTTGCCAAGGGATCTGGGAGTGGGCAAAAGTGCAGCGCTGTATGAAAACGATGAGAGAACAAAATCAAAGAGGAAAGGCGCCAAAGGAAAATCTTCCCCCATTCCGAATTCCATTAAAACTTTCAAACGCGGACCAAACAAGTTACCGACGTGTTGCGAACGTGTATTATAGAGAAAACGTGTATCACAAATAAAACGATGAGAAAAGTAAATGAAGGTAAATAAACGATAAATATGCAATGAATAGATAAATAAATGAATAAAGGAAACCGTGAATACAATGAAGTGTTTTATACAGACGTTACAGCCGGTGTTCCTGAACGTGCAGTCCCCTCAGCCGCTCATTGAAAAGCCTCTCCTGAAAGTTGCCGGGATTGCCATGGACTGTTTCGTGACCCTGGTGATGGTCTGCCATGTCTTCTGCATCTTGGTCGGGAAAATCACCCGTGAAAGGAATAGTCTGAGAATAGTCGCAATGGGAGCCAGAGACGTTTAGGAATGTGGTCATGTGTGTGTGTGTGTGTGTGTGTGTTGCAATATAACACACAGGGAAATCATTGTCCGTGTGTTTTAACTATGAGACACATCACACAACACTTGGGCAGATGTTACTACACTTTTTGCAGCTGAAGATTACCAGTGTTGGCGTGAAGCAGCAATGAAGGTGAAGTGATCCGGGCCACTGATAACTAATGTGCTGCCGCTCCTTGCCTCAAACAACATTCCCTCTGTTCCTTTATTTTCCTTTACCTTTTCTTCCTTGTTCTTCTCATTCTTCATTATTTTTCCTGTCACTCTCTTCTCCTCTACTTCATTACTCATTTATCTTCTTCTCCGCTCATCATATTCTCCTTCCCTCTTTTCTTTGTCTTTTCCTCCTCTCCATTTCCTTTTCATCCTTCCCTTATCCTTTCCTTTTCTTCATTACTTTTCTTTCCTGTTCCACTCCTCCCCTCGACATTCATGCTCATTTTTCTACTTTTCCGCTCATCATATTTTCCTTCCCTCTTTTCTCCTCTGTCTTTTCCTTCTTTCCATTTCCTTTTCATCCTTCCCTTATCGTTTCCTTTTTTTCATTACTTTTCTTTTCTTATTATACAACTCGCTCTCTCTTCTTCTCTTCCCCATTCATGTTGGGTAAATGTTGAATTGTTACTTTATCATTGTTAATCAAGGCTATGGAGAGAGGAGGAGGCTAAGTGAGTGTTAAGGCTATGGAGAGAGGAGGAGGCTAAGTGAGTGTTAAGGCTATGGAGAGATTTACATAGATTTACATAGAAAATCAGACCACGCAGACCCCATGGTCCAGACTAGGTGGTCTGTCCTTAAACCTAATTGATTTTACATTAATCAGATGGCTCCAAAACGTTGCTTTTCTACTCTAGTTAATATTAAGTTCAAGGA
>NC_066527.1:7584494-7678983 GCF_024679095.1 Eriocheir sinensis
AATAAACAAGAAAGGAAGACGTAGCCTAAACCATAAAGAACAAGGCATAAATAATACAAAAAAAACATGGACATAGAATATTAATTAAGAAAAAACAAACTATAAAAAAACTAGAACAAACAATAAATCTCGAGAACATAAACTAAATAAAAAAACAGGACAAACTAATAAAAAAAAGGGTAAAAATTATGAACTATCAATGGAATAAATAAGTGTTAATATCACAAAAACTGTGCTAGATCGGCGTCGCATGACCCTCCAACACACCCCCAACAATTTATATTATGCAACTAGGGGTCTAAAATGGAAAATGCTGAAAAGTAAAGATGGCGCCACTATAAACATTTGCCTGCGCCACAACGGGCTGGGGGCGACCATCAGGCCCTACTATAAAGGCCTACCGGCGCCACAGGCCAAGACGTAAAAAAAAATAAAAAATGCTGACTTTGTTTATAATGCCATGTTGTAGGGTTCACCAGGGCTAACAATGTAATGTCTACAATGCATGGGTAAGCCAGAAAAACAACTTGAAGAGACCAACAACAACAAGAAGATGGACAATCTGTTGATCGGCGTCTGCGAGGCCGATAATAACACCGAAAATAGGAAACGGCAAGGGAGGAAATGAAAAAAAAGTAGCAAAAATAGGAAGCGGCAAGAAAGTCAGTAAATAGCAGTAGGAGTAAACTAATATGAGGTAACATTTACTGTCCAATTGCATACAAATAGTCAGAAACTCTTCTTGGCGTGTGCTCAAAGAGTAAATAAGTTAAAAGAAGAAAGCACAGATGTGACTCAAGGGCACAATAATCTAATTCAAAAGATTTCAATCTAAAAGCAGTAAGAACCAAATCTAATGATATAAAACAACCTAAAATCAATAAAAGTAGTAGAATAAAATAAAACCTAAGAACAATAAAAGTAAAAAAAGATAAATTTCCAGAAATCAACATCTAATATATATATATAAATATATATATATATATATATATATATATATATATATAGATATATATATATATATATATATATATATATATATATATATATATATGTAAAAATGGTGGTTACTGCTCTCTATTTCCGTGATGATACATATACAAATAGTGTTAGGACTAGGCAAATATTAGTAGTGATATTACTGAGAAGCGGCTGAATGTAATAGTAGTAGTAGTAGTAGTAGTAGTAGTTAACAGTAGGAGTAGTAGCAGTAGTAGTAACTAAAGTCCGTTTCATTCCGTCTGGCCACTCGCGAACGTAGATGTGGCACCTGCGCATTGTGAGTTCGTGATTGCTTGAAGATCAACTTTATATTTTCAGTGATATATTTGAATGTTTGAGCATACAAAAAAACTCAAGCTCAGTATAGTCTGATCATACTCGAATGATCTATAACCTTTCATATACCCATATTTCATCTCATTCAGGTACATAAGGTTATATATATCTCTGCAAGTGTCTATACATAAGAAATTTTGATGTGTTGCAAGGAAAAAACATGCTTAGCCTAATATTCGAAATAGCCTAGCATCGCATTCAACAGTTATTATTAACTATTTCACGTTACTTCCATTATTAATCGTTATTTACATGTAGTAAATTATTAAGATACCCTGTATTTCCTCTTGCAGTGCCAGATGTCTTTTAATATACCTGAAATGAGCTATCAATCAATGGATATGAAAAATCATAGATCGTTTGAGCATGACGTGACTATGTTATTTGATACAAGCTTGTCTTTTCGTGTGCTTGTGTATTAGATTATCGATGCAAACAACTGAATTGTGTTTTTTTTATACATAAACATTCAAACATGTTATTGAAAAATAAGCTTGAATATCTATCACAACACTTGATTTTCACGCATACACGAACTAGAAATGCGCAGGCGCCACATCCACCAAAATTCCCGCTTTGTTGAGGCCAGACGGAATGAAACAGACTATAGTGATTAACAGTAGTAGTACGCAGTAATAGTAGTAGTAGTAGTAAACATAAGTAGTAGTTATTATTAGTAATAGTATTAGTAGTACTCGTAGTATCAGCCTTGTCCTTTCAAAATGACACGATAACAAGTGTTAATAGCACAAGTGTTAATAGCACAAAAACTGTGCTAGATCGGCGTCGCATGAGCCTCCAACACACCCCCAACAATTTATATTATGCAACCAGGGGTCTAAAATGGAAAATGCCGAAAAGTAAAGATGGCGCCACTATTAACACTTGCCTGCGCCACAACGGGCTGGGGCCGACCATCAGACCCTACTATGAAGGCCTACCGGCGCCACAGGCCAAGACGTAAAAAAAAAAAAAAAAAAAAAAAAAAAAAAATGCCGACTTTGTTTATAATGCCATCAGGGCTAACAAATGTTATGATACAATGTCATGTCTACAGTGCATAGGTAAGCCTGGAAAACTACTTGAAGAGAACAACAACACCAACAACAACAAGATGAACGATCTGTTGTTCGGTGTCTGCGACGCCGATAAAAATCTCTCGTTAAGCACCAATCACCAACAGACAAACACAATTAAAAACCGTCAGTACTTACGTTGTTGAGGCTTCCGTTGTTCTCATCTTCGATATACTGTTTTTAATGTTCTCGAATCACAAGTTAAGATAATAAACAGCTCCTCAAACTAACAATAAATGAATAGATAAATAAAAAATAAAAAAAAACACGCGCAAACGACCTTCTCCAACAAATTGCCAAGGCATACTGTGTGTATGCAGTGTTGCCAGGACCCAGGTTCCAAATCCAATAACCATATTTCCCTAGGCGAGTCCTCAAAATTACCCTTTTCACCATAAAATTTCCCATTTTACATTTCTCCCATTTTCCTTAATATCTTTGAGTGTACACCAAGCACTTGCGTTAGTTGTCACTGTTACTTTCCTTTGAAGCCATATCCGCAAAAGGGTCTAAGGTCTGTCTTGTTAACCAAAGTTACTTGTTAACAACACGTGAACTGATTGTCTCCCACCTGAGCCCCCTCTCCCCCCATCCTTCCTCCAGCCACTCAGTACAGGAACTGATCCTGTATTGTATCCAACCCCTCTCCCTCTCTCCCTCCTCCAGCCACTCGCACACAGTACGGGAACTGATCATGTATTGTCCCCCCTCTCCCTTGGGTCCCTTCCTCTCTCTTCCAGCCACTCACCCACCACCCCTATCTCTCTCTCTCTCTCTCTCTCTCTCTCTCTCTCTGGGTACTTTTCGTACATATGTTTTCTTTTATGAAGTAGAACAGGCTTTTGCCGTATCACTGCAAGAACGACTGTGTGGCTTTTTCTCTTCAATTTCCAGCTCTATCAGTTTTTCCCTAGATTTGGGCCAATTTTGAAATTTCTTCCCTTTTTCCCTCCATGCGTCCATTTTTCCCTAGAAAAAGAAAATTTCCCTAGACCTGGTAACATTGTACAATGTATGATATATCAGTGTGTGTGTGTGTGAGAGAGAGAGAGAGAGAGAGAGAGAGAGAGAGAGAGAGAGAGAGAGAGAGAGAGAGAGAGAGAGAGAGAAGTAGGAGACCAAAATAAAAAGGAATCTCAGTTCAAATAATATATAAGCAGATGATCATGGTGTTAATTTAAATATATAATATAGAGAATTCAGTGTCTTATGTAAACTTACACGTATTATAAACCTACGGTAATAATATTCAGTCACGTTTATTATGATTTATATACATACATACGTTTACAAAAGACATACAAATTCCATATGAAGAGAAATGAACACCCTGATTTGCTTATGGACATTTTAGGTTCTCATTTGGCTTGTTTCGATTATATTTCTTAATTTTCAACTCGGATACTTATTCTTTCATCTAGATATATAATAGAATAAAAACAACCGATTTTTTTTCCACTGAAGGATATTTTTGCATTGGTTAAGATATATATGATATTGATTTCAACATTTTCCTTTTACCAACGAACGCCAAAACTCCAGAAGTGACGTAATCTCGGAAGTGACGTCACGTAGGAGCTTCGTCACGTGACGATCCCACCAGCCAATCACAGCCACGCTCTCGCCACAGTTGCACCTCGTCAGCCAATCAGAGAGAGAGAGAGAGAGGTATCAGTTGTGGTTGTGTGTGGGGGAAGGAAAGAAGTGACGATTAATACGAGGAGGAGGAGGAGAAGGAAAAAGGAAGAGAAGACATTAGTGAAGAAGAAAGGAGAAAAGGAAAAGGAAGAAGACGCAATGAAGAAGGAGAAAAGGAAGAAGGAAGGTAATATTCTGTTTTGTAATCTCTCTCTCTCTCTCTCTCTCTCTCTCTCTCTCTCTCTCTCTCTCTCATTTCATCATATTTCATTTAACATCCATCTACTTTTTATTTTATCCTAATTTCTGTCTCCTATTCCTTTCCTTTTTCTGTATCTGTCTATCTGTCTCTCTTATGAACGTCTCTAACCTAAATTGCTTTCACTAAACTGATGAAAGGAAAACGAAGAACATTACCAATAAGAGCGGGTACTTGTATAATCGTTTCCTTTTCCCTAAATACGAACGCTTGAAATCAGTAGGCTATTTTTCTTCCTAATACGCCTTTTTTTCAAATTTCTCAACTTGTTATTACCAAAAAAACTAAGAATGAGAGACGAGAAACACGGAAAAATAAATGAACGTGGAATTATATAATCGTTGCGTTGCTGCTTGAAATCAGTAATCCATTTTTCTTCTAATATTTTTTTTTCTAATCTCGCATCATGTTATTACGAAAAAGCTAATACAAAGAACACACCAACAAAAAGAATGAGTATTTATAATCGTTGTGTTGCTACTAAATACGAACGCGTGATATTAGTTGGCTATATTTCTTACAGTATATATTTTTTCATACCTTCATTTGTTACCGTATTAGGAGAAAAGTTACGGAAGGGAAACAAGGAACACTACAACAGAAAGAAAGTGTAATTTTATGATCGTTGAGTTCTTAAATATCGATGCGGGAAATCAGTACGCTATTTTTCTTATATTATAGTTTTTTTTTCTAATATCTCGACTTTTTCTTGATAAAGGAAGGGAAACAAAGAACACTGCAACAAAAAGAATGTGTAACTATAATCGTTGCGTTCTTACTAAATACGAATGCGTGATATATTAGTAGGCCATTTTTCTAGTAGTATATATTTTTATTTCGTACTTCTTATTGTTAGAGTGATGAAAGGGAAACGGGAATGCCAAGAAAAAAAAAGTGTAATAATCGCTGCCTTCATGTTTAATACGAACGCGTGAAATCAGTAGGCTATTTTTCTTATATTATGGCTTTTTTTCTAATATATCGACTTGTTATTACGAAAGAGTGGTGGAAGGGAAATAACGAATACCAACAAAAAGAATGTGGAACTATAACCGTTTCGTTGCTAAATTTAAGCGCGAATTAGTAGGCCATTTTTCTATTTGTATTTTTTTTTCTCATACCTCCACTTGTTATTGCTAAAAGGAGTGATGCAAGGGATACGAGGAATACCAATAAAAAAAAATGATAATCGTTGCCTTGCTGCTGAATACGAATGCGTGATATTAGGAGGCTATTTTTTCTTATTAGCCTATATTTTTTTTTTCTAATATCTTCACTTGTTATTCTTAATTAAGAGATTGGGGGAAGGGAACTAAAGAACACGAACCAAGAGAATGAGGAATTATAATCGTTTCTGTTCTTATCGCAGTTGTATCTCAACTTGTTATTACGAAAGAGTGATGAAGGGAAACGAAGAACACACCAACAGAAAGAATGAATACTTATCATTTCGTCACTATTAAATACGAATTCGTGATATTAGTAGGCTATTTTTCTTATAGTATATATATATATATATATATATATATATATATATATATATATATATATATATATATATATATATATATATATATATATATATATATATATATATATATATTTTTTTATATTTATATATATATATATATATATATATATATATATATATTTTTTTTTTAATACCTCCACTTGTTATAACGAAAGGGTGATATCACGTAAGGGCAACAAAGAACAACAACAAAAAGAATGAGTAATTGTAATCGTTCCGTTGTTACTAAATACGAATGCGTGATATTATTAAGCCATTTTTCTTATAATATACTTTTTTTTTTATACCTCCATATGTTATTACGAAAAAAAGTGATGGGAGCGAAACGAGGAACACCATAAAATGTAATGTAGAATTACAATCATTACGTTACTACTAAATTAAATCACGCGAAATTAGTAGGCTATTTTTCTTATAATAAAGAGTTTTTGTTCTAATATCATGATAAATATATTAAAATATCTTAACCTATATACAAACTCAAGAAAATAGCGCGTAATTTCTGTTTGCATAATCTTAAATATTTTTCTTGTTATTAGTATAGTGATGAAAGGCAACACATGAAACCAGTAGACAATTTTCCTTTTGATATATACTTTTTCCTAATATTTCAACTTATTTTTGCTGTAGTGGTAAAACGAGGAACAGCGCAACGAAAAGAAAGTGTAATTATATCTGTTGCCTTTCCCCTACAAAATATACTATGATAAATACGAACGCGTCCAATCAGTGAGTTATTTGTGTTGCTATTTTTATCTCATTAACCTTTAATTAGGGAGCAGTGGAGGAAACCTTTTAACTCTTTTCATTACGGCAAGGGAGGCAGCTCAAGGGCGAAAAACAAAAACAGCAACACAAAGGCCCGCTAGACTCTGCTCCGAGAAAAGGAAGAAGAGCGAGATGCCAGAGGAGAGGTCAATTTCGGGTGGAGAGGTGTCTTGATACTCTCCTCTTGATGGCGTTTAAGTCGTAGGCAGGAGGAAACACAGATGATAGATGGCTGCTCCAGAGTTTACCAGCGGAAGGGATAAAAGAATGAAGATGCTGGTTAACTCTTGCAGAAGGCATTTCGATAGAATAGTGATGAGCGAGAGTAGAAAGTCGTGTGCAGCTGTGGCGCGGAAAGGGGCGAGGCAGGCAGTTAGCAAGTCCATACCAATATTCAAATGCGAGAAGATAGTCCATAGTTTGTTAGGATAATCTTTCCTTAATCCTACGACTTTTATTGTTTATACTACAGACATCTGAGAGCCGATTTAACTAAACAACTCCTTAAAGATAACTATAATATAATATCATTTTTTTTTTTTACAACAAAGGAGGCAGCTCAAGGGCACAAAAAAAAGTAATATAAAAAAAGCCCGCTACTTGCTGCTCCCAAAAAAAGAATAAAAAGAGGTGGCCGAAAGAAAGATCAATTTCGGGAGGAGAGGTGTCCTGATACCCTCCTCTTGAAAGAGTTCAAGTCGTAGGCAGGAGGAAAAACAGATGAAGGTAGATTGTTCCTGAGTTTACCAGCGTGAGGGATGAAAAAGTGAAGATGCTGGTTAACTCTTGCATAAGGGGCTTGGACAGTACAGGGATGAGCATGAGTAGAAAGTCGTGTGCAGCGGGGCCGCCGGAGTGGGGGAGGCATGCAGTTAGCAAGTTCAGAAGAGCAGTCAGCCTGGAAATTTCGATAGAAGATAGAAAGAGAGGCAACATCGCGGCGGAATTTAAGAGGTAGAAGGCTATCAGTAGGAGGAGGAGAGCTGATGAGACGAAGAGCCTTAGACTCCACTCTGTCCAGAAGAGCTGTGTGAGTGGAGCCCCCCCACACGTGAGATGCATACTCCATACGAGGGCGGACAAGGCCTCTGTATATGGATAGCAGCTGCGCGGGGGAGAAGAACTGGCGGAGACGATACAGAACGCCCAACCTCGAGGAAGCTGATTTAGCAAGAGAGGAGATATGAAGTTTCCAGTTGAGATTTTGAGTTAAGAATAGACCGAGGATGTTTAATGTTGAAGAAGGTGACAGCTGAGTGTTGTCGAAGAATAGAGGATAGGTGTTTGGAAGATTGTGTCGAGTTGATAGGTGGAGAAAATGAGTTTTTGAGGCATTGAAGGACACAAGGTTCCTTCTGCCCCAATCGGAAATGATAGCAAGGTCTGAGGTTAAGCGTTCTGTAGCCTCCAGTCTGGAGTCGTGTACTTCCTGTTGTGATGGTCTTCTATTGAAAGAAGTTGTATAATGCAGAGTGGAGTCGTCGGCGCATGAGTGGACAGGACAGTTTGTTATGGAAAGAAGATCATTGATGAATAACAGGAAGAGAGTGGGTGATAGGACAGAGCCCTGTGGAACGCCACTGTTGGTAGGTTTAGGGGAAGAGCAGTGACCGTCTACCACCGCAGAGATAGAACGGCCGGAAAGGAAACTGGAGATAAAGGAACAGAGAGAGGGATAGAATCTGAAAGAGGGCAGTTTAGAAAGCAAAGACTGGTGCCAGACTCTATCGAAGGCTTTCGATATGTCTAGCGCAATAGAGACTTTCGATATGTCTAGCGCAATAGAGAAAGTTTCACCGAAACGGTTAAGAGAGGATGACCAAGAGTCAGCTAAGAGAGCAAGAAGATCGCCAGTAGAACGCCCTTTGCGGAATCCATACTGGCGACCAGATAGAAGGTTAGAAGTGGCAATGTGCTTTTGAATCTTCCGGTTAAGGATTGATTCAAAAGCTTTAGATAGACAGGAAAGTAAAGCTATAGGGCGGTAGTTTGAGGGATTGGAACGATCACCCTTCTTAGGTACAGACTGTACAAAGGCATACTTCCAGCAGGAAGGAAAGATAGATGTTGATAGGCAGAGACGAAAGAGTTTGACCAGGCAGGGTGTCAGCACAGAAGCACAGTTTTTAAGGACACTGTTCTTCCCCTAAACAGTGGTGTCCCACAGGGTTCTGTCCTATCTCCCACTCTTTTTCTGTTGTTCATTGATGATCTTCTTTCCAAAACGAACTGTCCTATCCATTCCTACGCCGATGATTCCACTCTGCATTACTCAACTTCTTTTAATAGAAGACCCACTCTTCAGGAACTTAACGACTCAAGGCTGGAGGCTGCAGAACGCTTAGCCTCAGACCTTACTATTATTTCCGATTGGGGCAAGAAGAACCTGGTGTCCTTCAACGCTTCAAAAACACAGTTTCTCCACCTATCCACTCGACACAATCTTCCAAACAACTATCCCCTATTCTTTGACAACACCCAGCTATCACCTTCCTCACCACTAAACATCCTCGGTCTATCCTTAACTCAAAATCTCAACTCAACTGAAACTTCATATCTCATCTCTTACTAAATCAGCTTCCTCGAGGCTGGGCGTTCTGTACCGTCTCCGCCAGTTCTTCTCCCCTGCACAGTTGCTGTCCATATACAGGGGCCTTGTCCGCCCTCGTATGGAGTATGCATCTCATGTGTGGGGGGGCTCCACTCACACAGCTCTTCTGGACAGAGTGGATGCTAAGGCTCTTCGTCTCATCAGCTCTCCTCCTCATACTGATAGTCTTCTACCTCTTAAATTCCGCCGCAATGTTGCCTCTCTTTCTATCTTCTATCGATATTTCCACGCTGACTGCTCTTCTGAACTTGCTAACTGCATGCCTCCCCCCCTCCCGCGGCCCCGCTGCACTCGACTTTTTACTCATGCTCATCCCTATACTGTCCAAACCCCTTATGCAAAAGTTAACCAGCATCTTCAGTCTTTCATCCCTCACGCTGGTAAACTCTGGAACAATCTTCCTTCATCTGTATTTCCTCCTGTCTACGACTTGAACTCTTTCAAGAGGAGGGTATCAGGACACCTCTCCTCCTGTATTTGATCTTCCTTTCGGCCACCTCTTTTGTTTTACTTTAGGAGCAGCGAGTAGCGGGCTTTTTTTTATTATTGTTTTCTTTTTGTGTGTGCCCTTGAGCTGCCTCCTTTGTTTGTAAAAAAAAAAAAAAAAAACTCCATCTGGTCCATAAGTCTTCTGAGAGTTGAGGCCAGAGAGGGCATAGAAAACATCATTTGGAAGAATCTTAATAACAGGCATAAGGGAGTCAGAGGGGGGATGAGTAGGAGGAATATGCCCAGAATCGTCCAGGGTGGAGCTCTTACAGAAAGTTTGAGCGAAGAGTTCAGCCTTAGAGACAGATGAGACGGCAGTGTTGCCGTCAGGGTTAAGGAGATGAGGGAAAGAGGAAGAAGTGAAATTGGAGGAGATATTTTTGGCTAGATGCCAGAAGTCACGGGAATAATTAAAAGAAGCAAGGTGTTGACATTTTCTATTAATTAAAGACGTTTTGGTAAGTCGGAGAATAGATTTAGCACGACTCCGGGCTGAAATGTAAAGATCATAGTTAGTGGGAGTTTGAAGGCTCCGGAATCGTTTGTGAGCTGCCTCTCTATCTTTAATAGCACGAGAAATAGCGTGATTAAACCAAGGCTTTTTAGCATGAGGAGTAGAGAAAGTACGTGGAATGTATGCCTCCATTCCAGAGACAATCACCTCTGTGATGCGCTGAGCACACATAGAGGGGTCTCTCTCCTGGAAGCAGTAATCATTCCACGGGAAATCGGAAAAGTACATCCTTAGGTCGTCCCACCGAGCTGAAGCAAAATGCCAGAAGCATCGCCTCTTCGGCGGGTCCAGAGGATGTACAGGAGCGATAGGACAGGATAAAGAAATAAGGTTATGATCGGAGGAGCCCAACGGAGAGAACAGTTTGACAGAGTAAGTAGAAGGATTAGAGGTAAGGAAGAGGTCTAGAATGTTGGGCCAGTCTCCAAGACGGTCGGGAATACGAGTAGGGTGCTGAACCAACTGCTCTAGGTCGTTGAGGAGAGCAAAGTTGTAGGCTTGTTCACCAGGCTGGTCAGTGAAGGAGGATGAAAGCCAAAGCTGGTGGTGAACATTGAAATCTCCCAAGATGGAGATTTCAGGAAAGGGAGAGTGAGTCAAGATGTGCTCCACTTTAGAGTTCAAATAGTCAAAGAATTTTACATAGTTAGTAGAGTTAGGTGAGAGATAAACAGCACATATGTATTTAGTAATAGAATGACAATGAAGTCTTAGCCAGATGGTGGAAAATTCAGAAAAGTCAAGGTTGTGGGCACGAGAGCAAGTAAAGTCGTTGCGCACGTAGGCGCAACATCCAGCTTTGGATTGAAATTTAGGATAGAGATAGTAGGAGGGGACAGAGTAGAGTTTGCTGTCAGTAGCCTCAGAAACCTGTGTTTCGGTGAGGAAGAGAAAGTGAGGCTTAGAGGAGGAGAGATGGTGTTCCACAGAATGAAAATTAGAACGAAGATCGCGAATGTTGCATAAATTGATAAGGAGGAGGTTCGAGGAGTTATCAGGACACCCCTCAAGTCGGCAGCCAGAAGGGGAGTCCTCTCTGGGGGAATTTATGGTCCCCCCCCCAGACGGGGACTCCGAGGCGATGTTTTCGTTAGCCATTTTGAGTTTTGAATTTTAGGAAAAGGTGTGTGTGTTGTGTAAATGTAGTGTGGTGTAGAAAGAGAGAGGAACTGTCTTTAGAGGGCATGCTGAACTGCTCTCTGGTGTTGATGAGACAAAAGGGAAACGGTTGGTGGATCATCTTTGTTACTCTTCGTTGGAACGGGTCGAACGAAGAGTAACAAAGATGATTCCTAGGTTGAGAAATTTGTCATATGAACAAAGGCTTAAAGTAGTAAATTTATTCAGCCTATCAAAACGAAGAATGCGAGGCGATCTAATAGAAGTGTTTAAAATGTTCAAAGGATTCAGTGATATTAATGCGGAAGATTACTTTACAATTGATCGATCAAATAGAACAAGAAGAAATCACAATTTGAAGATAAGTGGTAAAAGATTATCGTCGCACGAAGCTAAACACTTCTTCTTCAATCTAGTTGTTAATGTTTGGAACTTTACCTTGTGATGTCGTTGATAGTACAACAGTTACGGCCTTCAAGAATAGATTAGACAAGTGTTTTGACTCCAACCAGCAACTAAGATATTACTCATTGTCGTCATAACGTTAAGTTCTTTCGAATACTTATGTCCTTGTCCGCTTTTATCGCCCGGTTAGTGGTAGCAGTAATGGTAGTTCTTTCCTCTTTCCTACATAAATTCCATGCATTTTTTCTATGCTGCATGGTTCTTTTTCCTTTCCTGCCAGCTTTGGCTGGAGGGGGTGGGGAGGAGCCTTCGCCTTTGTTGTCCTTCATCTTCCACCTTTGATTAGATAGTTAGTGTAGCTTGTCACAAACAACCTCGTAAGGACCAGCAGGTCTGCTGTTGTTTGTTCTTGCTTTGTGCTCCTTTTTGCTCCTTTGACATGGGAAGGGTCTTTGAAGGGCTTCATCACCCCTCTTGTTTCCCATATATCCTCACCGGTGAGTAGCTCACGCCCGTTCGGTAGGTGTCTTCCTACCTACTCCTACATACACCTATAAACAAACTAAAGAAAATAGCACGTGAGTATTTATCTTTACATATTCTTTCATATTTTCCTTCCTAATCTCCCATCCTGTATTTTACTAAAAAAAAAAAGAATATTATGACCAAAAAAAAATGTTGCTATGCGGGCCATCTCAAAACTTTTTTAGTCCTCTCTAAAAACAAGTAAGAAACAAAGAATTGTGCCCCATACCTAAGTTTTTGCACTCCCCCCCTCCCTGAAGGCCTAACCCTGACTTTGGAGGTAAGGAAAGGGAAGGTGAGGAAGGGAAGGATGGGAAGAGAAGGGAAGGAAAGGTGAAGGAGGTAGGAAAGGAAAGGCGAGGAAGAGATGGAAGGGAAGGGAAGGGAAGGAAAGGAAAGGGAAATTACTGTAAGGAAGGGAAGGATGTGAGATAGAAGAGAAGGAAAGGGAAGGAAAGGAAAGGAAAGGAAAGGAAAGGAAAGAGAAAGGAAGGGAAGGCGAAGGATGGATAGAAGGAAAGATAAAGTAAGACAGGAAAGGTGAAAAATGGAAGGGAAGGGAGGTGGCAGGGGAAGAGAAGATGAAAAATGAAAGTGAAGTGAAGGTGAGTAAATGGAAAGGCAAGGAAGGTCAAGTAAGGAGGGAAAGGGAAGATAAGGGATGGAGTGAAAGGCAAAGCAGGCCTAGGATTGGAGGGTGAGGCAGGCCGCGGCAGGGCAGGTTTAAGCAGAGCATAGGAAGGGTCATAACAGCGATGATGATGATGATGATGATGATGATGACGATAAAGAGGAAGAGGAGAAGGAGGAGGAAGAGGAGGAGGAGGAGGGGATAGTATATTAGATTAAGACAAATATAAATGTACAAAGAAGATAAAGAGAGATTGGAAGGAAAAAATGAAGAAAATACGAGAGAGAGAGAGAGAGAGAGAGAGAGAGAGAGAGAGAGAGAGAGAGAGAGAGAGTAGAAAAAGAGAGAAAGAGAAAGAGAACGAACGAAGGAAACAAAGAAAGAGAAAGTGAAAACAAGAAAGAGAGAGAGAGAGGTTCTTTGCTGAAGGATAAAACTTGTTGCTTATTAATGTGTTTTTGACGATATTTTTGTCTTTTCTATTAGTATTATTATTGGTATTAGTATTAGATTTTGCCATTAGGATGAATACTTTCATTATTACTCTTACAGCTTTATCATAATTTTTTCACTTGAATTATACATATTTTTTTCCGCTCTGTCAGTCTATCTGTCAGTCTGTCTGTCGGTCTGTCTCTCAGTCTGGTTTCCTATCCATGATATAATCAATGATGAACTATTATCACTGAGTAGATTAATAAAGTTTTACGTATGCGCATTGTGTGCATGTAAATAATAATAATAATAATAATAATAATAATAATAATTATAATAACCAACGGTCTATTGAGAATAAAAGGCAAACTTGCAGATGAAAATATGCAAACATACAGAGTAACGTCAACAATTTATATGTTAGCAAGTGTATATGTATGTGTGTGTGTGCGTGTGTGTGTGTTTAACAAGAAGAGAAGGCGCGTCAAAAGGTCAAAAGTGAGAAGATACACAAAAAATGAGTAAAAGAGGAAAGACTGAAAAGGAGGATGAGGAGGAGAATGAAAAAGAATAAAAGAAGAACAAGAACAAGAAAAAGGCGTCAATAATGTATAGGTGACAGTAAATGTGAAAATGAGGAACAAGATAACAAGAGAAGAGGAAGATGGCGGAGGAGGAGGAGGAGCAGGAGGAGAGTATAAATTAAGCCTTCTAAGTCGTTACTTAAATAAACAGATTAATGAATGAGGCGACAGACGAAGACAGACGAAAGCAGAGCACGGCCATAATGAATCATTTATTTATTTAAGAGAGAGAGAGAGAGAGAGAGAGAGAGAGAGAGAGAGAGAGAGAGAGAGAGAGAGAGAGAGAGAGAACAACTTTCCATCCAATTGTTCGCTTTTGTGAACACACACACACACACACACACACACACACACACACACACACACACACACGCACACACGCGCGCGCATCTGCTGCGCCACACACTTTATTATTATTGTTGTTGTTGTTGTTGTTGTCGGATTGTGGAAGTGAAAGTCTCTCTCTCTCTCTCTCTCTCTCTCTCTCTCTCTCTCTCTCTCTCTCTCTCTCTCTCTCTCTCTCTCTCTCTCTCTCTCTCTCTCTCTCTCTCTCTTTCCCTCTCTTCCTTCTTTCTAGCATAGCTTTCAGCATAGCAAGGTGAGCAGACACACCATTAATTAGCAAACAGGTGTGAACGAGACTCCAGTTTTTTATCGTTTCCCAGAAGTGACGAGCGAAGAATATTGTTTCGAGTTACTGGCCGGCGCTGAGTTGTAATATGACACAGTTTTTTTGCGAGGCTCTGGTCAGTATTTTAGACGCTTCAGCCTCTCACGCCAACCATTCCCAAAGGCTGAAGAGAAGATCAATCGGGGATTCAGGAGTATTTTTCTACGTTCATGATACAGACGAAGGGTCAAACCACCACCTGGGCCATTGAGCCTTCCATGGAAGTGCCCAAAACGCCTACGAAAGCCTTGTTAAATATGTATGCTTGGGGGTCGAAAGGTTTAACAATACGGCCCTCTATGTTTGTGTGGTGTATGTGTGTTTGTATGACTCATGTATGTCTTTAGTTTGTGTGTTATGTCTTGTGTCTTACCTGATGCCCTGTTCCTATCTTTACGGCAAGGGAGGCAGCTCATGGGCAAAAAAAACAACAACAACAGGGAAACAGGTCATCCTACGGTCAGCCAGTCAGCTAATCAATCAATTAACAGTTAGTCAGTCATTCAGTCCTTAGAGCAGTGGTTAGCGCGCTCGCCTCACAACTCGGAGATCCCAGGCTCGATTCCCGGCCGTGGGAGTAAAGGAGGATTAGGAGGATGGAAAGAAGTAAAGAGTGAAAGGAGGGAACATATAAGACAGAAAAGAAGCAAAGAAGAAAGAAACAATTCGTAAGGAAACAAGGAGGAAGGAAGGAAGGAGGTAAAAAGATGGAAGGAAAGAATCGATCATGTGTGTGTGTATGTGTGTGTGTGTGTGTGTGAGAGAGAGAGAGAGAGAGAGAGAGAGAGAGAGAGAGAGAGAGAGAGAGAGAGAGAGAGAGAGAGAGAGAGAGATAACCACATCCGTCCTTCTGTGAACCCCTTACTCCTCCTCCTGCTCCTTCGTCGCCTCCATGGTAACTGGTTGAGTCGTGTTTGTAGTGTTTTTATCAGTTTTCTTTCTTATTTGTGGTTCCTAGTGTGTGTGTGTGTGTGTGTGTGTGTGTGTGTGTGTGTGTGTGTGTGTGTGTGTGTGTGTGTGTGTGTGTTAGGCAGCTTCTGGTCGCCTCGCCATAGTGTCTCCATCTAATCTCAGCGGGCCAAGATGAACCCAACACGTGTGACAGGGAGGAGAGGGAAGGGTGGGAGAATGGAGATGAGAGTAAGGGAAGGGAGGGGAAGGGAATGAAAGGGAAAGAAGGGGAAGAGAAATAAAGGCAAGGGAGAGGAAGATAAATGATTGGAAGGAAGCTGAAGGGAGGGGAGAGGAGGGGAAAAAAAGGGAAGGAAGGCGAAGGGAAATGAAAGAAAGAGAAGGGAGGGGAAGGGAAATAATTGGAAGGAAGGGAAAGGGATAAGAAATAAATGGAAGGGAATATAATGAAGATTAAGGAAAAGGAGATAAAGGGAAGGGAGAGGAAGCGAAAGAAAAGGAAAGAAGGGTAAAGGAAAAGAAAAAGAGGGAAGGGTGAGAAAGGAAAATAATTGAAAGGAAGGGAAATTAAAAAGGAAGAAAGGGAAGGGAAGGGAAAGGAAATGAGGGGAAGGGAAAGGGAGGGAAAAAATGGGAAGAAATGAGTGGGGGAATGGATCAGAAAGAAAGGAAGGGAGAAAAAGGGAAAGAAGTAGAAGGAAAGGGAAGAAAAAGTAAAGAGAAAGGAGAGAAGAGGAAAGAAATGAAAGGAAGGGGAAAGGAAAGGAAAGAAAGGGAGGGGAAGGACAGGGCCAGAAATGGATGGAAATAAAAGGAAAGGGAATGATGAGGATAGAAATGGATGGAAAATAAAGGGAGGAAAAAAGTAAGTGGTAGAAATTTATGTAAAAGAAAGGGAAGGAAAGGAAGGGGCATAAATGGATGGAAAAGAAAGGGAAGGAAATGGTGAGGCTAGAAATGGATGGAAAAGAAATGAAATGAAATAGTGACGCTAGAAATGGATGGAAAAGAAAGGGAAGTAAATAGTGACGCTAGAAATAGATGGAAAAGAAAGGGAAGGAAATAGTGACGCTAGAAATGGATGGAAAAGAAAGGGAAGGAAATAGTGACGCTAGAAATAGATGGAAAAGAAAGGGAAGGAAATAGTGACGCTAGAAATGGATGGAAAAGAAAGGGAAGTAAATAGTGACGCTAGAAATAGATGGAAAAGAAAGGGAAGGAAATAGTGACGCTAGAAATGGATGGAAAAGAAAGGGAAGTAAATAGTGACGCTAGAAATAGATGGAAAAGAAAGGGAAGGAAATAGTGACGCTAGAAATGGATGGAAAAGAAAGGGAAGGAAATAGTGACGCTAGAAATGGATGGAAAAGAAAGGGAAGGAAATAGAGACGCTAGAAATGGATGGAAAAGAAAGGGAAGTAAATAGTGACGCTAGAAATAGATGGAAAAGAAAGGGAAGTAAATAGTGACGCTAGAAATAGATGGAAAAGAAAGGGAAGGAAATAGTGACGCTAGAAATGGATGGAAAAGAAAGGGAAGGAAATAGAGACGCTAGAAATGGATGGAAAAGAAAGGGAAGTAAATAGTGACGCTAGAAATAGATGGAAAAGAAAGGGAAGGAAATAGTGACGCTAGAAATGGATGGAAAAGAAAGGGAAGGAAATAGTGACGCTAGAAATGGATGGAAAAGAAAGGGAAGGAAATAGTGAAGATAGGAATGGATGGAAAAGAAAGGGAAGGAAATAGTGACGCTAGAAATAGATGGAAAAGAAAGGGAAGGAAATAGTGACGCTAGAAATGGATGGAAAAGAAAGGGAAGGAAATAGTGAAGATAGGAATGGATGGAAAAGAAAGGGAAGGAAATAGTGAAGATAGAAATGGATGGAAAAGAAAGGGAGGGGAAAGATATGAGTAGAAATGGATGGAAATGAAATGGAGGGGAAAAGCTAGTACAGGGTAGGCGGTGGCCGAACTGGTAGCGTATTGGACCCACATTCGCCGCGTGATGGACGACGCGGGTTCGAATCCTCACGCTACCACTCGGATTTTTCAGTCACCGCCGAATGGCTTAAAACTACCCACATGCTGTACTGAAGACCACTCATCAACCCGGACTCTAGAGGAAGCCGTCCAAGCGAATCAAGAACGAGTTCCGGGGGGCAGCATGAGCCAATGCAAGACGGCGCCACTATAAACACTCGCCTGCGCCAGAACGGGCTGGGCCGACCATCAGGCCCCACCTGGAAGAAGCCTTGAGCCGACCATCAGGCCCCACCAGGAAGATGCCTACCGGCGCAATAGGCAACAACGTAAAACAACAACAAAAAAAAAAAAAAGAATGGATGGCAAAGGAATGAGGGTGAGGTTGCATCCATCAATTTATCTCTCTCAAAAAGCGACAGGAAAACTGGGATCGTGTTTGTACAGTTGAGTTGTGTCGCCGCCGTGCAAACAGAGATCATGCACACGGACCCCGGCGCAGCGGTGGCGTGTCAGTTAATCTGTTCATCCTGGGGGACAATGGGAGAATGGAGAGGACTGCTGTAGGGCCGAACATAACTCACTGTGTGTACCTGTGGCTAGTAGGGCTCGCGGGTGTGAGGCAGAGGAGAGTATCAAGACACCTCTCCACCCGAAACTGACCTCTCTTTTGGCCTCTCGCTCTTTTTATTTACAAGAAAGGAGGCAACTCAAGGGCAAAAATAAACGAAAACAAAAAAGTCCGCTTTGAATTGTCCCTGTAAGTGGAATTAGAGAAGGGTGGCCAAAAGGGAGGTCTTTTTCGGGTGTCTTGATATTCCTTGAGGCGCCTCGATGCTCCTCCAAAGTGTGTGTGTCGTGCTGGCAAAACGTCCAAATGATTGTCTGTGGGGATATATTCACACACACCGGTCAGGCAACGTCCTCGAGGCGGCGTGGACCTGACTGAGGGAGGCTTGAGGCAGCAGTGCGGGAGACTGTTGGCGTCGGGTCAGTCACATCAGAGCCATAGAATAGGAGAGTTTGTCCACCTTGATCACAGGCGCCATGTTGTAGTAAAAATAAATCGCGCGAAATTCAAACTGAAGCTGATACACTTTCTCTTTCGGGGTGGGTGGGTGTTCAAGGTACAATTTTGAGATCCTGACGATGTTTACAACACAAAAAACATTATTGTATTGGTATCATTTTCAAGTTCGCGCTCTCCTTTTCGTTTTAACATGGCGGCTGTGATCTAGTTGGCCAAACACTCCTATTCTGTGGCTCTGGGAAGGGATGGTAAGGAAAGGGAAGGGGAAGGGATCGGGAAGGAAGGAAAGGAAAAGAAAGGGAGAGAAAGGAAAGGAAACAAAACAAAGGAAGTAGGGAGAAGGAAAAAAAGGAAAGAGATGGAAAGGTAAGGGATGGAGAGGAAGGGAATGGAAGGGGAGAGAAGGGGATGGAAAGGAAAGAGAAGGAAGGAAAGGGAAGGGGAAGGGAAAGGAAGGGAAGGGAAGGGAAGGGGGAGAGAAGGGGAGGGGGAGGAAGGGAAGGGAAGGGAAGAGAAGGGGATGGAAAGGAAAGAAAAGGAAGGGAAGGGAAGGGGAGGGGTGAGGAAAGAAAGGGAAGGTAAGAAAAGGGGAGGGGAAAGGAAAGGAAGGGAAGGGAAGGAAAGGGAAGGGAAAGGAAGGGAAGAGAAGGGGAGAGAAGGGATGGAAAGGAAAGAAAAGAAATTAAAGTGAAGGGGAGGGGAAAGGAAAGAAGGGTAAGGGAAGGGAAGGGAAAGTAAGGGAAGGGGAGAGAAGGGGAGGGGAAAGAAAAGGAAAGTAAGGGAAGGGAAGGGAGTGGAAAAGAAAGGAGAAGTGAGGAATGTCCCCGTCTCAGTGAACCGCCACACAGCACGCCATCCCCGTCCAGGCCGAGCAGACAGTGTTGTGTTGTTGCGATATTTTACAAGGGATTGACGGGAGCGGTCGTGATAGGGAACAGAGTGTATCGTCCGTGTGTTGGGGAGGGGGAGGAGAACGAATGAGTGTGTCTGTGCGTGTGTGTGTGTGTGTGTGTGTGTGTGTGTGTGTGTGTGTGTGTGTGTGTAGGAGAGCAACGGGGTGTATGTGTGGCGGGGGGAGGGGAGCATGTCTGTGTGGCGGGGGGAGGGGGAGGGAAGTGGCTGTGTGTATGTCTGTGTGTATGGGTGTGGGAGGAGAGCGACTGAGTGTGTGTGTAGGGGAGGAATAAGAAGGGTAAGGAAAGGAAGGGAAAATAAGGGAAGGGAATGGGACTGAAGGAAAGGGTTGAGATGGGAAAGGAAACAAAGGAAGGGAAAAGAAAGGAATGTAAAGGAAAGGAAAGGAATCGACTTTTTAGAAACACAGAGCAAAGGAGAGCATGAGTTTTTGCAATAGTTCATTATATCGACAATGAAAGGAAGGGAGGGCGTAGCACCGTCAGGCAGAGGCAGGCCGCAGACATTCTTTACGAGGACTTCCGCGGCGTCGTTTGCTGCAACTCCAACATAAGGAATCCAGAAAAGAAAAACATATGTCGAGAAAACTGTCACGAGCTGAGAGTAAGTGGAGCAAGGTACTTAAAGCTGCTGTGCGTTGGATATGGAGACGAGACGGCCTGAAGGGCAGACTGAGACACACGTTCCTTGGCGACAGAGGAAACTATCTTAGGGCAATATTGGGAGAGGAGGCGGTGTCAAGAAGAGGCTAGTGGATAGGTTTTTACTACTAGCCTTTTCTTGGCACCACCTTCTCTCCTTCCTTGATAATTGAGGTCATATTCTTAAACATTTCGCCGCCCAAGCCCAGATATTTGTCACGGGTTTCGTAGGAGTTTTGGGCATTTCCAGGGGTAGTTCAATGACCCTGGTGGTTGTTTGACCCTTCTTCTGTACCGTGAACCTGAAAAAACACTCATGAGAAGTTTTTTCAGCAAGATTTCCAGCAGATTGACACTACCTTTTCAGCGCTTGCGAGACAGTGTTACCTGGACGATGACACGCAAAACTCTCCGGACACAGCCTGCCAGATTTACATTACTCAGCTTCTCGCGAACACTCGCGGCTTTAGCAAATAATATATAAACACTCAACACGTGGGCATAGGATACTGATAAGAGTAGTTGTTGTAGTAGTATCAGTAGTAATAGTAGTAGTAGTAGTAGTAGTAGTAGTAGGAGGAGGAGGAGGAGGAGCGTGTCGAGCGCAAAACGAGTACACTAAAATCACCCAACCTTTCCTTCCCTTCCTTTCCTCTTAACTCCCTTTCCTTCCCTTCCCTTCCTCTCCTCCCCTTCCCTTCCCTTCCCTTCCTTTCCTCTTAACTCCCTTTCCTTCCCTTCCCTTCCTCTCCTCCCCTTCCCTTCCCTTCCCTTCCCTTCCTCTCCCTTCCCTTTTCTTCCTTTCCCTTCCCTTTAACATGTCTTGGGTTCATCTCATCCGATTTGGATTAGGTGGAGATTGTGTTAGGGGGCGACCTCAAGCTGCCTACAAACACACACACACACACACACACACACACACACACACACACACACACACATAGACACACACACACACACACACACACACACACACACACACACACACACACACACACACATGCTTAAGGTTGTCCGTCAATTTCGACGATGACGTCACTTCAAGCCCATAGGACGTGTAGTGATACCTGCACATATGATGCTTAAAGTGGGAGAAGGGCGTGCATTCCTCAGCCCACTATCTTGGCATTCCACAGTTTGGCGGGCGGCAAGGTGAAGTCCAGGACGGCCAGCTACTATGGGATGTTGCAGGAGACTGCCGAGTCGTTGCGCCATGAACGCTCGCCTTGTGCGGGTCACCACAGCAGATTTTTCCTTAGGGGTTGACTCCCGTAGTCTTAGTCCAGCCAAGGACACCCACAAAACAGTGGGGCAGGAGTTGGTGAAGAACCAGGGTGTATCCACACGTCGGTGGTCCATGGTCCAGCACCTCTGGTGCCTCCTGCTGCTCCGAGAACACACACACACACACACACACACACACACACACACACACACACACACACACACACACACACGCCATGCTTGGATTATGCAGCAGTGGTGTGGTCTCCAGGTACCGTGATATAGGCTAACAGATCTTCCGTTGCCTGACCTTTCATGCTCCAGTGTTTCCTCTTCCCTCCTATCACTTCTAGTTTTTCTTCTCTTCCTCATATTATGCTTTATTACCTCCTCCTCCTCCTCCTCCTCCTCTTCCTCTTCTATACGTCTCAGAGGAACTCATTATGATACTTAGGATTAATCTCGAGGAAGGCGACACGTGTGTGTGTGTGTGTGTGTGTGTGTGTGTGTGTGTATAAATGTTTATAAATGTATGTGTATATAAATATGTATACAATAACTAACAACAGAAAAATCATCTCCAGGTTAGATATATAAAAAGTAATGATGCGTAAATTGGATTTTTTCTCTCTCTCTCTCTCGAGAGAGAGAGAGAGAGAGAGAGAGAGAGAGAGAGAGAAAATCCAATTTACGCATCATTACTTTTTATATATCTAACCTGGAGACGATTTTGCTGTTTCTATTTATTTATTTATTGTTGTTGTTGATGTTGTTGTTGTTGTTGTTGCTAATTGGCACTCTATTTGATGGCAGATGGACACCCTCTTGTCCATTCCCTTTCCTTTCCTTCCATTTTTTTTTACTTTCCCCTCCTTTCCTTTACTATCCCTTTCATTCCCTTCCCTTCCTTTCCTATCAATTTACTTCAGTGTTTCCATTTCGCTTCTTTTTCTTTCATTCCTTTTCCACATGTTTCCTTCCATTCCCTTATTTTACCATCAATTCACGTGTTTTCCCCTCATTTTCCTTGCTTTGCCTCTCCTTCCCTTCCCTTCTCTTTCCTTCCCTTCCTTTCCCTTTCTTTCCCTTTCCTTTCCGTCATTCTATCCCGTCCCTTCCGTTCCGTTCCCTTTCCTGCCCTTCCCTCCCGTTCCCTTCCCTTCCCTTTCCTTCCGGTTCCATTCCCTTTCTTTCCGGATCCATTCCCTTTCCTGCTCTTCCTATCCTTTCCCTTCCCTTCCCTTTTCTTCACTCTACATCCCTTCCCTTCCCTTCCCTTCCCTTCCTTTCCCTTCCCTTCTCTTTCCTTCCCTTCCCTATAACATGTCGTGGGTTCATCTAATCCGATTTGGATTATGTGGAGATTGTGTTAGGAGGCGACCTCAGGCTGCCTACACACACACACACACACACACACACACACACACACACACACACACACACACACTATGATTGAAACATGCAGCAGTGGTGTGGTCTCCAAACAGAAAGATATTGGGAAAAAAGGAAAATAAAATGATTTGGAGAGCTGCGACGAAAATGTCACCTAGCGTATTGAGGGATGTGACATGTGAGGAAATATTGGAAAGGTTGTGTCCGCCTTCCCTGGAGGAGAGAAGAGAGAGAGACGTGATTGCCGTGAACAGGGCGATGAGGGAAACGGAAACGATCAACATAGATGACCTGTTTGTACGGGACACAAGAAACACAAGAAGCCACGGAAAGGAACTGAGTGAGAAGAGAAAAGAAAAGAGGAAGAAGGGAAAAGAAAAAAAGGAAGTAAAAAGAGAAAAGAGAATAGTAGGAAAAGAAAAGAGGAAGAAGATAAAAGAAAAGAGGTCACGAAAGGAAACTGAGGCAGACAATGTGCCTGAGAGACATAAACTAACACAGCTTTCCTCACAGATGCATTGACGCCTGGAATGGCCTCGAAAAGGAGAATGTTCAAGCCAAAAATATTCATGAATTTAAATCAGTCAACCAGTTGGGTCATACACAGTGTTGTTGCATCTCGAGATTCTTCCTGACCTGACATGAAGCTTGAGTGTTGCAACAAGAAGCCGATGGTCAGTTACGAAAATTCAGCACTTCGGAAAACCCTGCAGTTCAGAATGATCCTCCAACGAGTGCTTACGAGGATGTGGTCAGTCTCCTCAGCTACCCCTCCGACACTGCTATAACAGGTCCAGCGGTGCAGCTCTGGCCTCTGGTGCCATCTTGAAGCCTTCCTTTAAAAACTGATATTTGGAGGGGGAGAAACACTATGAACACACACACACACACACACACGCACACAAAGCACCACCAAAAATCAATCAAAAACAGCCTCACAACCTGTCGCCTCTCTATCACCTTCCGTCAGAGATCAAAACGTCCTGCCGCTCAGAGGAGTGAACACTGAGGAAAGAAAGATGAAGAAAAAATAAAGAAAAGAAAGTCGTGCGAAGGAGAGCGAATCATATGCAAAGCTTGGCAATATCCCTAGAATGAGAGAGAGAGAGAGAGAGAGAGAGAGAGAGAGAGAGAGAGAGAGAGAGAGAGAGAGAGAGAGAGAGAGAGAGAGAGAAGTTGTATGTGTGTATATGTGTGTGTGTGTTTGTGTGTTTGTGTGTTTGTGTGTGTGTAATAATAATAATAATAATAATAACAATAATAATAATAAACGGTTTATTTAGTTGCGGCAGCCGTCAGGCTGAAAATTTACATACTATAAATACAATTTTACTTCGCAAATGAAACAAGTACAAAAAGAAGGGGGACGGGGATCAGGGGGTCTGATATGTGTGGGAAGGTTGGGGCGACAGAGCTTGGGGTGGGGGAGGGGGGGGGTGGGGGGAGTGCAGTGCGGTGGTGCCGAGAGGGGGGGAAGGGGCAGTCTCTTCAGATGTCGGTGAGGTCAGGTCATGTGTTAATCCTCATGTCAGACGCTGGGCTCAGGTGACAGTTGACGGTGGTGGTGCAGGCGGGCAGTTCATGGGTTTATGGGAGGTCACTCAAGTATACCCAGGCCTAGTAAGGAGGTGCTAAACTCCTGGGTCGGCGAGACACAGGTGGTAGGGACTGCCTGGCTGGTTGATGTAGCCGTGGGAACAAGTGCACAGCGTATTTTTTATTTATTTATTTATTTATTTTTTTTTTTTTACGTCGGGGCCTATTGCGCCGGTAGCCTTCTTCCCGGTGGGGCCTGATGGTCGGCCCAAGGCTTCTTCCCGATGGGCCTGATGGGCGGCCCAGACCTTTCTGGCGCAGGCGTGTGTTTATAGTGGCGCCATCTTGCATTGGCTCATGCTGCCCTTCCGGAGCTTATCTTTAATCCTAGAATCTAGAGTCCGGGTTGATAGGTGGTCTTCTGGACAGCATGTAGGTAGTTTTAAGCCACTCGGCGGCGGCTGAAAAAATCCCATCTTGGTGGCACCGGGCGGGGATTGAACTCGCGTCGTCCTGAACGCGGCGCCGTTGATGAAGTTGCCGTACATCTTGCTCCGAACCTGAGTGACGAGGCTGCCACACTGCCTGCCACTTGAATTGACCTTCCCCTGCTGCTTGGTGACTGAAATGGTATCTTTCGGTGCTTCAGGGTGTCGGCCGGGACGCGGTGGATGACGAGGCGTTGGCAACACACAGCTTTCACTCGCCTTTCAGCACCACTAACACACTGCACTCTCTGTATGTCAAAAGTTCTTTGGAGTAATGAGTTCCTCGAAAAAATGGGACCGGGGGGGGAATGGGAAGCGGAGGAAAAGGAAAAAGGATCAACAGACTGACCCTGTGGCTGCTATGGGGAGCGCCATGTGCTGCGTCTTGACCCCGTGAGAGCCAGGACACGGGTTTGTGTGTGTGTGTGTGTTCATCAGTAAATCGATCACCGGGTATAAAAAAAAATAATAATAAACTGATTCTCTCTCTCTCACACACACACACACACACACACGCACGCACGCACGCACACACGCACGCGCGCACGCACGGCTCCCTCGAATTCAATTTCCATTTATGGACGTAACCTTACTCTCTATATACACCTGGGAAGGGAAGGGACGGGAAGGGAAGATAAAGGAAAGGAAGGGACTGGGAGGGAAGGGAAAGGAAGGAAAGGTACGGGAAGGGAAGGGGCGGAAAGGGAAGGGAAGGGAAGGGAAGGGAAGGGAAGGGAAGGGAAGGGAAGGGAAGGGAAGGGAAGGGAAGGGAAAGGACTGGAAGGGAAAGGAAGGAAAGGGACGGGAAGGGAGGGGAAGGGAAGAGAAAGATGGCTGAAAGGAAGAAAAGACGCTGCTGCTGGTCGGCCGCATCCCATTCAGGGTGCAGGAAGTGTTTATAGTGGCGCCATCTTGTTTTTTGGCTCATGCTGCCCCCTGAAACTCACCTCTGCGCCACTGTAGAGTCTCGCTTGAGTCCGGGTTGATAGGCTGTCATCAGGACAGCGTGTGGATAGTTTTAAGCCACTCGGCGGTGACTGAATATTGTAAGCTTGTAGCGGTGGGCGGGACGCGAACCTGGGTCCTCCAGGACACCGCGCCCGCACGCTGACCACTTAGCCACCGCCTCCCATGAATGAGAGGGAAGGGAAAGAAGGGGTATGAGATAAGGGAAAGGAAAATGGAGGGAAGTATAACAGAAACACAACCTTCAAAATTGTTGAATTGGATTGAAGGAAAGAGAAAAAGAGGAAGGATGGAGAGTTATGAGCGAATACGAAGGGGAAGTATTAGTGAAACTAGTTCAGTTTGGCCCCGTCCCCTAGGCACTGCAGAGGTGAAGGAATAGACGGTACTGGCTGTACACGCAGCGCCACACACGGCCACCTGGGGAACTGTTAAAGAGTGATGGGGAAAAGGAATTTAGGGATAGGGAAAGAGGGCGAGGGGAAGGAAAACAGTGAAAAAAAGAAAAGATGGCTAAAAGGAAGAAAAGAGGAAGGAAGGAAAGGAAAGTGAAAAGAAAGGAAAGAAAGGGAAAGGAAGGGAAGGGTAGGAAAGGGAAGGGAAAGATAGTATAAAGGAAAGGAGGGGAAGGGAATGAAGCAATGGTATGATAAGGAAAGGGAAGGGACGGTAGCTACTTTTCCTAGTGAATTCGCACCACGAAGCAAATTTTCACACACGGTGCCTGCTGGTCTGGAAAAATATATATCCATTGCTTGTAAGGTTTTAAGCTTTCCGTCTTTGTATGGTAAATATGACCACTGAGTGCCGAATGTCTGCGGGCCTGAATACACCTCGTGAACGCCAAAAGTCCAGTTCAGAAGACAGCATGAGATGTTTCGTCGCCTGAATATTTCGCTCAAGTCTATATTGTGCTTTCAAGCGTCTCTAATATATTTTAATTCGATGTTAGGTGGGTATTATTTGTGGAGGCGTGGTTGTTTCTACTTCTGGTCTTACAATCAGTGCTTTACATACGAGTTGATGCGGAAGACGACACCGAAACTGTAAAAAAATAAATAGGAAACAACAAAAAAAAAAGCGTCGCCGTTGCCATGGAGACGCGCGGGAAAGGCCTCAAGCAACGAAGAGGCGATATTGGCAGTACGGTCCATTATGTAAGGATATGTAAGGTTACGTAAAGTGTATATATATATATATATATATATATATATATATATATATATATATATATATATATATATATGTATATATATATATATATATATATATATATATATATATATATATATATATATATATATATATATATATATATATATATATATATATATATATATATATATATATATATATATATATATATATATATATATATATATATATATATATATATATATATATATATATATATATATATATATATATATATATATATATATATATATATATATATATATATATATATATATATATATATGACTTTCCCAGTGGGGCCTGATGATCATTAAGAGCTTCTTCAGTGGGTCCTGATGACAGCCCGTTCTAGCACAAGCAGTGTTTATAATTAGCGCCATCTTGCATTCCCAGCTCATACTGCCTCAGACTCATCTTTAATCCTAGAATCTAAGTCCAGGTTGATAGAACAATTCTTCTGGACAGCATAGTTGGTTACAGCCACTCAGCAGCTGAAAAATCCAACAGGCAACAGGCAGGGATTGAACAAATCCTCCTGAACATAGTGGGTGTTACTCTCATTCATATATATATATATATATATATATATATAGCCTCAGCACATGGCACATCATGGCCACCAGCACTTTGGGCACTGGCACCTGGCTGGCTGGCCTTGCAGCTGACACCCATCCGCCCACCACCACCCCCAGAGCCCCCCACCACCACCACCACCACCACGACGACGACCAAACAACATTTCCAGGAAGCTCTTAACAAAATCATTTTTTATTCCTTCCACAACATCTTAGCCACAGTGTTGTTGTTGTTGTTGTTGCTGTTGTTGTTGTTGTTGTTGACGATGTTTTAGTAAAGGTGATGGTGGTGGTCAACTTATCTATATCAGTTTAATGACAGATTTGCAGATACACACATACGTACATACATACACAGATATATAGATAGGTAATAGACATATATAATGATTGACATTGAAACTATTCCCTTCCTCCTCCTCCTCTTCTTAATCCTCCTCCTCCTCCTCCTCCTTCACCTCCAGATAACAACATCATTTCCGATGCTCAGCACGGTTTCAGGAACAAGCGCCCATGCTTAACCAATTTATTGGACTTCTTCCAAGGTATCTATGAACACTGGGATAATCATATCCCCAGTGATGTTATATATCTAGACTTTCAGAAAGCCTTTGACAAAGTGCCACACGAAAGACTCCTCAAGAAACTTAAGTCGGAAGGATTAGGCGAAAATCTGACAGCGTGGATCAAAGACTGGCTCACTGGAAGAAAACAACGAGTTGTACTCAACGGACAGGCCTCCGAGTGGCTCCCGGTCACAAGTGGAGTGCCACAGGGGTCAGTGCTGGGACCTAGAACTAGGATTAAAATCCAATCTTTCAAAATTTGCCGACGACACCAAGGTGGGTGGGAAAGCCCTCACGGCGGCAGACTGCGAAATTATCCAGAGAGACCTGGACCAGATCACTCGGTGGTCAGAAAAATGGCAGATATCCTTCAACACTACCAAATGTAAAGTAATGCATATCGGATCCAGGAAAAGCAACCACACATACCACATGGGTGGCGAACCATTACATGTAGTGCAAGAAGAAAGAGACCTCGGGGTCACCATCAGCAGTGACTTGAAACAAACAAAACACTGCAAGTCCGCTTGTAAGAAAGCCAATACAATGTTTGGGTTCATAGCGAGTAACCTCGAATACAAAACGCCGGGAGTTATGTTATCCTTGTATAATTCGTTGGTAAGGCCCCACCTGGAATACGCCGTGCAATTCTGGTCTCCTAATTACAGGAAAGACATTGAATTAATTGAGAGAGTACAGCGCCGCGCCACGAAGATGATACCATCACTGAGGACGAAGCCCTATGAAGAGCGACTCGAGCGACTCAACGTCTTCACGTTGGAAACGAGACGACTGCGGGGAGACATGATACAAGTCTTTAAGTACCAGAACAAGCTCAGCAACGTTGATCACTCCAAACTCTTCACGCTACAAACTAACCTGAGAACAAGAAACAAAGGAAAAACAATTCAAGCAAAGCGATGCAATACCGACATCGGCAGGAGTTATTTCTCGAATAGAGTTGTTCGCCACTGGAACAGCCTTCCTGCAGAAGTGGTAAGCGCAGAGACCATCAACTCCTTCAAGAAACGCATTGATCGCCACTTTGCTGCATCGGGAGTGAACTGAACGTTCCCAAGAGTAGATACACAAGTGCTTTAATCCTTCCCTGCAAGCCACTCCTATGGCAAACGGATTGATTGAATCACTGAACGCAGATAGCCTAGTCATGAGCCAACAGGCTTTCTGCTGCCTGCTAGTCCATGTTTCCTCTTCCTCCTCCTCCTCCTCCTCCTACTCCTCCATACCTGAGTGCTGTGGTGTCCTACCTAATTATGTGTGTGTGTGTGTGTGTGTGTGTGTGTGTGTGTGTGTGTGTGTGTGTGTGTGTAGTGTAACATTACTTTTGATGTGTATATATGTTCGTATAAATGTACACACACACACACACACACACACACACACACACACACACACACACACACATATATACAAACACACATAAATAATTCTTACCTGGTGATATAATTTTTTTTAACGTTTATTCAACTCTTAATTAATTAGTTCATTAGGTTATTAGCTATGCTCACACTTTTATATGGCAGGCGTAATGAGAGAGAGAGAGAGAGAGAGAGAGAGAGAGAGAGAGAGAGAGAGAGAGAGAGAGAGAGAGAGAGAGAGATGTTCTTTGTTGAAGGATAACACATGTTGCTTATTAATGTGTTTTTTTACGCTATTTTTGTCTTTATTTCCTATTATTATTAGTTTTAGTATTAGTATTAGATTTTGCCATCAGGATGAATGTTTTCATTATCACTCTTACAGCTCTATGATAATTTTTCACTTGTTTTATACATTTATACGTTCTGTATCAATTCCGCCAGTTCTTCTCCCCCGCACAGTTACTATCCATATACAGGGGCCTTGTCCTCCCTCGTATGGAGTATGCATCTCACGTGTGGGGGGGCTCCACTCACACAGCTTTATTGGACAGAGTGGAGTCTAAGGCTTTTCGTCTCATCAGCTCTCCTCCTCTTACTGATAGTACGATGTTGCCTCTCTTTCTATCTTCTATCGATATTTTCAAGCTGACTGCTCTTCTGAACTTGCTAACTGCATGCCTTCCCCACTCCCGCGGGCTCGCCTCACACGACTTTCTAATCAAGCTCATCCCCTTCCTCTTCCTCTTCTTCCTCGTCCTCCTCCCCTCTAGTATTGTCTTCACCCACACAGCAGCCCCTCCCATCCTCCTCCTCCTCCTCCTCCTCGACCATCTCCGATCTCCCCGCTTCCCACCCCTCCTTCTTTTCTTCTTCCTCCTCTTCCTCCTCCTCCTCCTCCTCCTCCTCGCCTTCCTCTTCCGTCCCCCCTCTCCCCTCTCCCCGCCCACCCTCCTCCTCCTCCTCCTCTCCCTCTTTCTCCTCCTTGTCCTCCGCCTCTTCGCTCGTCCCTCCCTCCCACACCTGTCCTTCACCTTCCCCTTCCCCCTCTTCCTCCTCCCTCTCCTCGTCCGTACCTCCCACCACCACCTCACCCACCCTTTCACCTACTCCTCCTTCCTCCTCTTCCTCCTCCTCCTCCTCCTCCTCTTCCTCCCCTTCCTCCTCCTCCGCCTCAAATTCCACGCCTTCCTCTTCCGTCCCCCCTCTCCCCTCATCCCGCCCCCACTCCTCCCCCTCCACCACCGCTCCCTCTTTCTCCTCCTTGTCCTCCGCCTCCTCGCTCGTCCCTCCCTCCAACACCTGTCCCTTACCTTCCCTTTCCCCCTCTTCCTCCTCCCTCTCCTCGTCCGTTCCTCCCTCCACCACCTCACCCTCCCTTTCTCCTTCTTCCTCTTCCTCCTCCTCCTCCCCCTTTCCACCTTCCACCTCTTCCACAATTTCTCCTCGTTCTTCACAGCAGGTCCCTCCCCTCCCTTCCCGCTCTCCCCTCCCCCCTTCACCCACCCCTCCTGGCCCCCCTTCCGACCGTCGGGTTCTTGTTGTTGGTGATAGTCAGGTTCGTTATGTTGACAGGTATTTTTGCTCCAAGGATAAGAACAGGACGAGGGTGTGTTTCCCAGAGGCAGGGGTGGGCCATATATCAGACAGGATTGAGGCGTGTATGGCAAGCGAGGGATCGAACCCCATTGTCTTTCTCAGCTGTGGCGGAAATGACGTTTCCCGTGTGCCAAGCGAGGACCTATTCCGTCGTTTTAGGGAATTGTTAGGTAGGATACGAGACGCTGGTGGGTCGCCAGTAGTGTGTGGCGTCCTGCCAAGGAAGGGCATTGGCGATGGATGGCTGTCCAGGGTGATAGCAGTGAACAGCAGACTTGCTGAGCACTGCGAGCTCAATGGGTGGCTGTTCGTCGACAACTGGGACCTCTTCCTTGGCAACGACGCCCTCTACGCCCGTGACGGAATACACTTGACGTTCAAGGGTGTTGAGGCTCTCTCAGACTCCCTTGAGCGAGCACTTGGTACCCTGAGGGATTTTTTAGTATAGGCGAGGGGGGGAGGAGTAATGGGAGCAATGGGAGGAGTAATGGGAGGGGACATCTAGCTCATAATATAACCAGGCAGCTTAGAAGTAATTCTAGAGGAGTAACAGAGGACGGGCTAAGAATCTTCTATACTAACAGCAGGAGCCTCAGAAACAAGATAGACTTACTAAGGGGTGAAGCTTGTTCAGAAAATTTTGACATAATAGCGATCACTGAGACATGGATAGACACTGCTAATAGAAATTTTAGATCAGAATTTGAAATAACGGGTTATCAGATGTTTCACAAAGACAGAAGGGGCAGAAAGGGAGGTGGAGTTGCGCTATATGTTAAAGACTCACTTAAATGTTTAGTTAACAACTCAGTCAAAACTAACATGGATTCAGAATCAGTTTGGGTGGACGTTTACAAAGGGAAAGAAAAGCTAACTCTAGGAGTTATATACAGGCCACCCAACCTTAACAGGCAGGACACGAGTATATTACTACAGGAGATTGGCAGGGCGAGTATGAGTAGAAATGTCTGCGTAATGGGGGACTTTAATTTTAGGAATATAGACTGGGAAGATCTAGTGGGTGACCTGGAAGCCGAGGACTTTCTTGAAGTTATACAAGATAATTTCCTTAAGCAGGTAGTTACTGAGCCTACCAGAGGAGATAACATATTAGACTTAGTCCTAACCAATAATGGGAACTTGCTACGTGAGTTGGAGGTGGGCGGAGAGTTAGGAAATAGTGATCACAGAACGGTTCGTTTTAGCTTAGACTGGGCGGTAACCCGCGAACCAAACCCAGTGTTAGTGCCAGATTTTAGAAGAGCAAACTACGAGGGGCTTCGAAGACATCTTGAAGGGGTAAACTGGGATAATTTAGGGATTCATGAGGGCCAGAACTGCGGATTGGAGAGCCAGGAAAACCAGGTAGAAATGTCTTACAATAATTTAGTTAGAGTAATAGTAGAGGGGCAAGAACAGCATATACCACAGCGAACACTTAGAAAAGAAAACAATGATCCTAAGTGGATGACTCGTGGACTAAAACACGAGATTGGGTTAAAGAAGGGAATTTATCAGAAAATAAAGAATGGGAAACACATCTCAGGGGCCGGTACGTCGAACTATCTAGATTAGTTAAGAAAAACACCAGGATAGCAAAAAGAACTATGAGATCAAAGTAGCAAATGAGGCGAAAAGTAATCCTAAGGGCTTCTTTCAGATGTATAGAACAAAAACACGGGAGAAAATTGGACCGCTGAAAACAAACACAGGGGAGCTAGTAGAAAATTACGAAAATATGAGCAGATTGTTGAACGACTACTTCCTTTCAGTATTCACACAGGAGGATCGAACGACTATACCGGAAAGAGTTCAGGTGTACGAGGGCGGGGATGGCGATAAATTGAGGGATATAATCATTACCAGGCAAGTAGTTCAGGATGAGATAGATAAGCTTAAGAAGAACAAGTCGCCAGGTCCTGACGGGATATTTCCGAGGGTATTAAAGGAGTTAGGTGATATAATCAGTGACCCACTAACCGACATCTTTAAGATGTCGGTAAATACTGGCTATGTGCCGAGCCTATGGAAAGTAGCTAATGTGACGCCGATTTTTAAAAAGGGGGACAGGTCAGTTGCTTCAAACTATCGCCCAATTAGCTTAACATCGGTTATAGGGAAGATGCTGGAGTCCATAATAGCCAGGAACATTCGGGCATTTAGAGAAACATAGCTTAATTCACGACTCGCAGCATGGGTTCACAAAAGGTAGGTCATGCCTCACCAATCTCTTGTCCTTCTACAATAAAGTATTTGAGGCGGTTGACAGAGATGAAAATTATGACGTAATCTATCTTGATTTTAGTAAAGCATTTGACAAAGTTCCTCACCAACGACTGTTGCTTAAATTACAGGCTCACGGAGTAGAGGGTAAAGTTTTGAACTGGGTCAAGGCGTGGCTTAGCAATAGGAAGCAAAGAGTGCAAATCAATGGTAAAAGATCTGACTGGGGATGTGTTACGAGTGGGGTCCCACAAGGTTCGGTATTAGGTCCACTTTTGTTTATTATTTATATCAATGACTTAGACACAGGAATTAGTAGTGATGTTAGTAAATTTGCAGATGATACCAAGATCGGTAGAGTAATTGAGTCGAATCAGGACGCTAGTATTCTCCAAGGTGAACTCAACAGATTATATGACTGGGCGGATAAATGGCAGATGGAGTTCAATGTAGGGAAGTGCAGTATTCTGAGTGTAGGTAGGAACAACCCCTCACATAACTATTGCTTAAATGACACTCTCATAAGTAGGTCTGGGTGCGAGAGGGATTTAGGGGTCTTAGTGAGCTCTGATCTCCGTCCAAGGGCACACTGCATTCAAGCTAGAAATCGAGCTAATAGGGTACTGGGATTTATTTCAAGGAGCGTAAGCAACAGAAGCCCGAAGTCTTCCTCAAACTATATTTAGCATTAGTTAGACCTCATCTTGACTATGCGGTTCAGTTCTGGTCACCCTACTATAGAATGGATATCAAAATGTTAGAATCGGTGCAGAGGAGGATGACTAAGATGATTCAAGGGTTGAGAAACTTGCCATACGAGGAAAGACTCAAACAGTTAAACTTGCATTCTCTAGAAAGGCGAAGGGTGCGTGGAGACATGATCGAGGTTTATAAATGGATGAAGGGCTTTAATAAGGGAGACATTCATAAGGTTTTGTTGGTAAGAGAACCGGGTAGGACACGAAGTAACGGGTTTAAACTGGATAAATTCAGATTCAACAGGGACATAGGCAAAAATTGGTTTACTAACAGGGTGGTGGATGAGTGGAATAGGCTTAGCAGTCATGTGGTGAGTGCCAATACAATTGTCACATTCAAAAATAGACTAGATAAATTCATGGACAGCGATATTAGGTGGGGTTAGATACACGGGAGCTTAGGGTCAAAGGACCTGCCTCGTACAGGCCTACCGGCCTCTTGCAGACTCCTGCGTTCTTATGTTCTTCTTATGTTCTTATGTTCATACTGTCCAAACCCCATATGCAAGAGTTAACCAGCATCTTCACTCTTTCATCCCTCACGCTGGTAAACTCTGGAACAATCTTTCTTCATTTGTATTTCCTCCTGCCTACGACTTGAACTCTTTCAAGAGGAGGGTATCTGCACACCTCTCCTCCCGAAATTGACCTCTCTTCTTGCACACTTCTCTGTACTCTATTCAGGAGCAGCAAGTGGCGGGCTTTTTTATTTTAATTATTGTTATCTTTTATTCACGCCCTTGAACTGTCTCATTTTCAGTAAAAAAAAAAAAAAAAAACGGTCTGGCTGTGTGTCTGTCTGTCTGTCTGTCTGTTTTTTTGTCCCTGATATAATTAATGATGAACTAATTATCACTGAATATATTAATAAAAGTTTTTCGTATGTGCATTGTGTGCATGCAAATAATAATAATAATAATAATAATAATAATAATAATAATAATAATAATAATAATAATAATAATAATAATAACAATAATGATAGTAATATTAATAATAATAATAGTAATAATAATGATAAAAATAACAATAATAATAATCATAATAATAATAATAATAATAATAATAATAATAATAATAATAATAATAATAATAATAATAATAATAATAATAATAACAAAAAAAATAGCCAACGGTCTATTGAGGATAAAAGGCAACCTTGCAGCTGAAAATATACAAACATACAGAGCAAAGGCAACAATTTATATGGTAGCAAGTGTGTGTGTGTGTGTGTGTGTGTGTGTGTGTTTAACAAGAAGAGAAGGCGTCATTAAAGACAAAAGTGAGAAGATACACAAGAAAATGATGAACAGAAGAAAGACTGAAAAAAGAGGAGGAGGAGGAGGAGGAGGAGGAGGAGGAAGAAGAAGAAGAAATAGAATAAAAGGAGAACAAGAATAAGAAAAAGGCATCAATAATGGATAGATGAAAGTAAATGTTAAACGGAGGTCCAAGATAACGAGAGAAGAGGAGGAGGAGGATTAGGAGGAGAGTATAAATTAAGCCTTCTGTCCCTAAGCCGTTAATTAAATAATCAGATTAATGAAAGAGGCGACAGACGAAGACAGACGAAAGCAGAGCATGGCCATAGTGAATCATTTATTTAGGAGAGAGAGAGAGAGAGAGAGAGAGAGAGAGAGAGAGAGAGAGAGAGAGAGAGAGAGAGAGAGAGAGAGAGAGAGAGAGAGAGAGAGAGAGAGAGAGAGAGAGAGAGAGGTCTCTATCTCTCTTGTTCTTGTGTTCAATTAATGAAGATATTTGAAACTTTGCTTTGTCCTCCCCGGGCAGGAAGAGAAGGAGGAGGAGGAGGAGGAGGAGGGGGAGGAGGATGAGGAGAATACACACTCAGGAATACACACAGGAAGAACAGACACCAGAAGACCTGTTGGTCTATGGCGAGGGTGTCTGTTTACTACCGCTACTACTAGTGATCTACGTGTGGTAGGACAGGATAGAATAGATGAAGGCTCCTCCCCACCCACCTCTCCCTCCAGTAACATACCGGCAGTAAATAGTTAGAAGAGAACACCATATGCCTTTAAGGAAGAAAGGGACATGGAAATTTTACAGTAAAAAGAGAAATAAGAGGAAATGACTACCCTTAACTTGCGCTGCTTGTGACCTAAGCTGTGGGGGAAACAAATGTTTTCAGGTTGTAATCGTGCTGCAGGCTGTCTGAGACAAACAGTGTATGTAGTTGAATCATAAAAAAAAGAAAAAAAAAGATAAAAATAAATAAATAGATAAATAAATAAATGAATAAATGCGAATATTAAATTGGACTGCTCACGATGGGGGTGAGATGTAGTTTCAGGGGTTACAGGTAAAGGCTTGATCCTCGTTTACCTTCGGTATAGGGGTACAGGTAGTTAACAGTACCCTGTTAACCTTACTGTTCCCACACCTCACTGCCTGAAACATATGAAAAAGGGTCAGTAAAATCTTATATCCCTGAAATACTTATCCAATGAAGACTTGAAGCTATTAATACTCTGTGCGCTAACTACTGACGGTGGGAGTCTATTCCAGTGATCGACGACTCTATTATTGAAATAACTTCTGCGCGCCAATGTATTACATCGGTTTCCCTTTAACTTCATACCGTTGCTGCGTGTTATTGTGTTGGTGTCTCTCTGAAATAGACTATCTGGTTTAATGTTTTCGAATCTATTAAGGATTTTGAACACTTCAATTAAGTCCGTTTCTTTAAAAAAAACATATATAAACGCTTTAAACGCTCGTCATGCGTCAAGTTACGGAGTGCTGGAATTTGTTTGGTTGCTCGTCGCTGTATCCTTTCTAGCAAAACTTGATATTTGATATAATTCGGCGACCAGAACTGAACGGCGTATTCTAGGTGTGGTCTTACAAATGCTAAATATAATCTCTTCATAAGTTCGGGTGATTTATAATCAAAGTTTCTTGAGATTAACCCTAGCATCATATTGGCTTTTTTACTCGCCGCAGAACATTGATCACTCATTTTAAGAGTGTTACTGATCATGACACCAAGATCTGTTTCTTGTTTTACCTCGCTGAACTCATGTCCTTGAATCTGATATTTAAAGTTAGGATTTTTTCACATATGTGCATTACTTTACATTTATCTACGTTAAAACTCATTTGCCATTTTTCGCTTCAGTCGGCAAGTCTTATTAAGTCTGATTGAATATTCTCGCAATTTTAACTGTTCGTTACCGTACCTCCTAATTTGGTGTCGTCGGCAAATTTGGCTACTTTTGACAGGATATCAGTTTCTAAGTCGTTCACGTAAATTATGAATAGTGTTGGCCCCAGGACCGAACCTTGGGGCACGCCACTGGTTACGGGTTGCCAATCGGATGCTTCACCATTAAGAACTACACGCTGTTCTCTGTCAGTGAGCCAGTCATGAATCCACGCACATAGATGGTCACTAATCCCGTGGGAAAGCAGTTTTGAAATAAGCCTAACGTGGGGAACTTTATCAAATGCTTTTTGAAAGTCTAGTTAAATTACGTCATATGGGGCTCGGGCGTCCCAACTTGAATAAACGTCGTTAAAAAAAAGTTAATAAGTTGGTGAGGCAAGATCGATTACTCTGAAATCCATGCTGATTATCAGTTATCAAATCATTAGTTTCTAGGAAAGTGATAATTTTATCTCTGATTATTTTTTCGAATAATTTAATTAGGACAGACGTAAGGCTGATAGGACGATGCTTACTGGCTTGTTTTTTATCTCCTTTTTTTTTTAAATATCGGGGTAACATTAGCCTTTTTCCACTCCAGAGGCAGACTAGCCTGTGCTAATGACTTGTTGAGCATTAACGTTATAGGTAATTCTAGCTGTTGACTACATTCTCTTAACACGCGAGGAGATAAATTGTCGGGGCCCGGAGATTTATTTGAATCTATTTTTTGGAGGTACGCACGCACTTCACTGATATCAATTTCAGTCAACGCAAGCTTATGTTCTTCAGGGCCTTGAAAAATAGTCCTCGGGGCTGGGATTGATATCATGTTCTCTTTTGTGAATACGCTATTAAAGGTTGAATATAGGACCGACGCCATGCCTTTATCATTATTAATCGTAGCGCCATTTACTAATAGTGAGCCGATATTATTTTGTACAGTTTTTTTGCTTCTTATGTAACTGAAAAATAATCTAGGGTTTTTCTTCGCATCAAGTGATATTTTTATCTCATATTCGCGTTTCTGTTTTCTGATTTTCCTTTCGCACTCTCTCTTGATATTGATGTAATTAGTATGATCCTGTGAAGTGTGTGACAGTTTATATTTCTTATACAGTTTTCTTTTTTCGACGATGAATTTTTTTTTAGACGATGAAGGAGAAGGAGGAGGAGGAGGGGGAGGAGGAGGAGGAGGAGAAGAAGAAGAAGAAGAAGAAGAAGAAGAAGAAGAAGAAGAAGAAGAAGAAGAAGAAGAACAGGCGGTGGCCGAGTGGTCAGCGTGTGGTCGTGGTGAGCCCGAGGACCTGGGTTCGAGTCCCACCGATGCACGCTGACAATTTTCAACCATCGCCGAGTGGCGGAAGATTACCCACTTGCTGCGGTCAAGAGGAGCACCGGGGGGCAGCATGGGCCAGGCAGGAGTCATACATCGCTGCAGCCACTATAAATAAAATTCCCCTGCGCCACTAACGGACTGAGGCCGTCCAAGAGGCCCCTCAAGACAGCCTACCGGCGCTACAGGCAGCAACTGGAAAAAAAGGAAAAGGAGGAGGCGCTGCAAGGAGAAAAAGAAGGAAAGAAAGAGAAAAGGAAAAGGGAAAGGACAGTTAAAAGTAAGGAGAGAGAGAGAGAGAGAGAGAGAGAGAGAGAGAGAGAGAGAGAGAGAGAGAGAGAGAGAGAGAGAGAGAGAGAGAGAGAGAGAGAGAGACCAACCGACATATATAACCACATCTGTCCTTCTGTGAACCCCTTCTTCCTCCTCTTCCTCCTCCTCCTTCGTCGCCTCCATGGTAACTGAATGAGGTGTGTTTGTAGTGTTTTTATCAGTTTTATTTCTTATTTGTGGTTCCTGGTGTGTTTCTGTGTGTGTGTGTGTGTGTGTGTGTGTGTGTGTGTGTGTGTGTGTGTGTGTCTGTGTCTGTGTGTGTGTGTGTGTGTGTGTGTGTGTGTGTGTGTTTGTGTGTCTGTGTCTGTGTGTGTGTGTGTGTGTGTGTGTGTGTGTGTGTGTGTGTGTGTGTGTGTGTGTGTGTGTGTGTGTCTGTCTGTTTCTGTGTGTGAGTGTGAGTGTGAGTGTGTGAGTGTGAGTGTGTGTGTGTGTGTGTGTGTGTGTGTGTGTGTGTTTACAACAGAGGAGTCAACTCAAGGGCATAAAAAAAAGGAAACAAAAGTGAAAAAAGCCCGCTATTCACTGCTCCTAAAACAAGTTAGAGGAGTGGCCGAAAAATAGGTCAATTTCGGGAGGAGAGGTGTCCTGATACCCTCCTCTTGAAAGAGTTCAAGTCGTAGGCAGGAGGAAATACAGATGAAGGAAGATTGTTCCAGAGTTTACCAGCGTGAAGGATGAAAGAGTGAAGATGCTGGTTAACTCTTGCGTAAGGGATTTGGACAGTAAAGGGATGAGCTTGAGTAGAAAGTCGTGTGTGGCGAGGCCGCGGGAGGGGGGGAGGCATGCAGTTAGCAAGTTCAGAAGAGCAGTCAGCATGAAAATATCGATAGAAGATAGAAAGAGAGGCAACATGGCGGCTAAATTTAAGAGATAGAAGACTATCAGTAAGAGGAGGAGAGCTAATGAGACGAAGAGCCTTAGACTCCTCTTTGTCCAAGAGAGCTGTGTGAGTGTAGCCCCCCCACACATGAGATGCATACTCCATACTAGGGCGGACAAGGCCCCTGTAAATGGATAGCAACTGTGCGGGGGAGAAGAACTGGCGGAGACGGTACAAAACGCCCAGCCTCGTGGAAGCTGATTTAGTGATAGAAGAGATATGAAGTTTCCAGTTGAGATTTTGAGTTATGGATGGACCAAGGATGTTTAGTGTTGAAGAAGGTGATAGCTGAGTGTTGTCAAAGAATAGGGGATAGTTGTTTGGAAGACTGTGTCGAGTGGATAGGTGGAGAAACTGTGATTTTTGAGGCGTTGAAGGACACCAGGTTCTTCTTGCCCCATTCGGAAATAATAGTAATGTCTGAGGCTAAGCGTTCTGCAGCCTCCAGCCTTGAGTCGTTAAGTTCCTGAAGAGTGGGTCTTCTATTAAAAGAAGTTGAGTAATGCAGAGTAGAGTCATCGGCGTAAGAATGGATAGGACAGTTCGTTTTGGAAAGATCATAAATGAACAACAGAAAGAGAGTGGGAGATAGGACAACCCTGCGGATCATCACTATTAATAGGTTTAGGGGAAGAACTGTGACCGTCTACCACAGCAGAAATAGAACGGTCAGAGAGGAAACTTGAGATAAAGGTACAGAGAGAAGGATAGAACCCGTAGGAGGGTAGTTTGGAAAGCAAAGATTTGTGCCAGACCCTATCAAAGGCTTTTGATATGTCCAGCGCAATAGCAAAGGTTTCACCGAAACGGGTAGGAGAGGATGACCAAGAGTCAGTTAGGAAGGCAAGGAGATCACCAGTAGAACGCCCCTTGCGGAACCCATACTGGCGATCAGATAGAAGAGCAGAAGTGGAAAGGTGCTTTTGAATCTTCCGGTCAAGGATTGATTCAAAAGCTTTAGATAGACAAGAAAGCAAAGCTATAGGACGGTAGTTTGAGGGATTGGAACTGTCACCCTTCTTAGGCACAGGCTGTATGAAGGCATATTTCCAGCAGGAAGGAAAGATAGATGTTGCCAGGCAGAGGCGAAATAGTTTGACCAGGCAGTGTGTGTGTGTGTGTGTGTGTGTGTGTGTGTGTGTGTGTGTGTGTGTGTGTGTGTGTGTGTGTGTGTTGGGGAGCTTCTGGTCGCCTCGCCATAGTGCCTACACTTAATCCAAGCGGGATAAGATGAACCCAACACGTGTGACAGGGAGGAGAGGGAAAGGTGGGAGAATGGAGATGAGAGTAAGGGAAGGGAGGGAAAGGGAATGAAAGGGAAGGAAGTGGAAGATAAATAAAGGTAAGGGAGAGGAAGGTAAATGATTGAAAGGAAGGTGAAGGGAGGGGAGAGGAGGGGAAAAAAGGGGAAGGAAAGGGAAGGGTAATGAAAGAAAGAGAAGGGAGGGAAAGGGAAATAATTGGAAGGAAAGAGAGGGACGGGAAGAGAAGGAAGATTAAAGGAAAGGAGAGAATGGGGAGGGAGAAGAAGGGAAAGAAAAGCAAAGAAATGTAAGGGAAAAGAAAGAAGAGGAAGGGAAAAAATAGGAAGAAAGGAGTGGGTGAATGGAGGACAAAGGAAGGAAGGGAGAGAAAGGAAAATAATTGGAAGGAAGGGGAAGGAAAAGTAAAGAAATAGAAGGGAGAGAAGGGGAAAGAAATGAAAGGAAGGGGAAGGGAAAGGAAAAGAAGGGGTAGAAATGGATGGAAAAGAAAGGGAGGGGAAAGGTATGAGGTAGAAATGGATGGAAAAAAAAGGGAGGGAAAAGGAAGGGGTAGAAATGGATGGAAAAGAATGGGAGGGGAAAGGAAGGGGTAGAAATTGATGGAAATGAAAGGGCGGGGAAAGGAAGGGATAGAAATGGATGGAAAAGAAAAGGAAGGGAATGGTGAGGCTAGAAATGGATGGAAAAGAAAGGGAAGGGAAAGATATGGATAGAAATGGACGGACATGAAATGGAGGGGAAAAGCTAGTACAGAAATGGATGGCAAAGGAATGAGGGTGAGGCTGCATCCATCAATTTATCTCTCTCAAAAGGCGACAGGAAAACTGGGATCGTGTTTGCACAGTTGAGTTGTGTCGCCGCCGTGCAAACAGAGATCATGCACACGGACCCCGGCGCAGCGGTGGCGTGTCAGTTAATCTGTTCATCCTGGGGGACACTGGGAGAATGGAGAGGACTGCTGTAGGGCCGAACATAACTCACTGTGTGCACCTGTGGCTTGTAGGGCTCGCGGGTGTGAGGCAGAGGAGAGTATCAAGACACCTCTCCACCCGAAGCTGACCTCTCTTTTGGCCTCTCGCTCTTTTTATTTACAAGAAAGGAGGCAACTCAAGGGCAAAAAAAATGAAAACCAAAAAGACCGCTATGAACTGTCCCTGTAAGTGGAATTAGAGAAGGGTGGCCAAAAGGGAGGTCTTTTTCGGGTGTCGTGATATTCCTTGAGGTGCCTCGATGCTCCTCCAAAGTGTGTGTGTCGTGCTGGCAAAACGTCCAAATGATTGTCTGTGGGGATATATTCACACACACCGGTCAGGCAACGTCCTCGAGGCGGCGTGGACCTGACCGAGGGAGGCTTGAGGCAGCAGTACGGGAGACTGTTGGCGTCGGGTCAGTCACATCAGAGTCATAGAATAGGAGAGTTTGTCCACCTTGATCACAGGCGCCATGTTGTAAAAAAATCCGCGAAAATTCAAACTGATGCAGATACACGTGTCTTTTTTTTTTTTTTTTGTTTTTTTGGGTGGGGGTGTTCAACGTACTATTTCGAGATCCTGATGATACTTACAACACAAAAAACATTATTGTATCGTTATCATTTTAAATTTAGCGCTCCCCTTTTCGTTTTAACATGTCGGCTGTGATCAAGGCGGCCAAACACTCCTATTCTGTGGGTCTGGGAAGGGATGGTAAGGGAAGGGAAGGGATCGGATCGGAAGGGAAGGAAAGGAAAGGGAAGAAATAGGAAAGAAAGGAAACAGAAGATAAAGGAAGGGGAAAGGGAAGGAGAAGGAAAGAAAGGAAAGGGATGGAAAGGAAAGGGAAGGGAAGTAAGGAAAGGGAAGGGAAGGGAGGGGAAGGGAAGAAAAGGGCAGAGATAGAGAGGAAATGAATCAGAAGACAAAGGAAGGGTGAAGGGAAGGAGAAGGAAATAAAGGAAGGGAAGGGGAGAGAAGGGAAGGTGAATGGAAAGGAAGGGAAGGGAAGGGAAGGGAAAGGAAGGGAAGGGAGTGGAAAGGAAAGGATAAGTGAGGAATGTCCCCGTCTCAGTGAACCGCCACACAGCACGCCATCCCCGCCCAGGCCAAGCAGACAGTGTTGTGTTGTTGCGATATTTTAAAAGGGATTGACGGGAGCGGTCGTGATAGGGAATAGAGTGTATCGTCCGTGTGTTGGGAGGGGGGGAGAACGGGTGAGTGTGTGTCTGTGTGTGTGTCTGTGTGTGTGTGTGTGTGTGTGTGTGTGTGTGTGTGTGTGTGTGTGTGTGGAGGAGAGCAACAGGGTGCATATGTGTCGCGGGGAAGGGGATCATGTCTGTGTGGCGGGGGGAGGGGGAGGGAAGTGGCTGTGTGTATGTCTGTGTGTGTGGGTGTGGAGAGGAGAGCGACTAAGTGTTTGTTGAGGCGGAATAAGAAGGGTAAGGTAAGGAAGGGAAGAGAAGGGAAGGGAAGGGGACTGAAGGAAAGGGTTGAGATGGGAAAGGAAGCAAAGGAAGGGAAAAGAAAGGAATGGAAAGGAAAGGGAAGGAATCGACTTCTTAGAAACACAGAGCAAAGGTGAGCACGAGTTTTTGCAATAGTTCATTATATCGACAATGGAAGGAAGGGAGGGCGGAGCACCGTCAGGCAGAGGCAAGTAGCATACATTCTTTACGAGGACTTCCGCGGCGTCGTTTGCTGCAACTCCAACATAAGGAATCCACAAAAGAAAAACATATGTCGAAAAAATGTCACGAGCTGAAAGTAAGTGAAGCAAGATTAGTTAAAGCTGCTGTGCGTTGGATGTGGAGACGAGACGGCCTGGAAGGCAGACAGGGACACACATATGTTCCTTGACGACAGAGGAGAATATCTTTGGGCAATATTGGGAGAGGAGGCGGTGTCAAGTAGAGGATAGTGGATAGGTTACTTACTACTAGCCTTTTCTTGGCACCACCTTCTCTCCTAACCTGATAATTGAGGTCATATTCTTTAACATTTCACCGCCCAACCTCAGATATTTGATACGGTTTTCGTAGGATTTTTTGGCATTTCCAAGGGTAGTTCAGTGACCATGGTGGTTGTTTGACCCTTCTTCTGTACCATGAACCTGAAAAAAACTCATTACAAGGTTTTTCAGTAAAATTTCCAGCAGATTGACACCACCTTGCGAGACAATCAGTGTTTTACGGGGCCTGGATGATGACGCGCCAAACTCTCCGGTTTCGCATGATGGACTAGGCACTAGGCGAACACTCGGGGCCTTAGCAAATATTATATAAACACTTAACACGAGGGCATGAGAGATTGATAATAGTAGCTGTAGTAATAGCAGTAGTAATAGTAGGAATAGTAGGAGGAGGAGGAGCGTGTCGAGGTGGGTCCGCAGAACGAGTAGACTAAAATCGTCCAACCTTCCCTTCCCTTCCTCTCCTCTCCCCTTCCTTCCCTTTCCTTTCCTTCCCTTCCTATCCTCTCCTCCCCTTCCCTTCCCTTCCCTTCCCTTCCCTTCCCTTCCCTTCGCTTCGCTTCCCCTCCCTTCTCTTCCCTTCCCTTCTCTCCCCTTCCTTTCCCTTCCTCTCCCTTCCTCTCCCTTCCCTTCTCTTCCTTTCCCTTCCCTTTAACATGTCTTGGGCTCATCTTATCCGATTTGGATTATGTGGAGATTGTGTTAGGAGGCGACCTCAGGCTGCCTACACACACACACACACACACACACACACACACACACACACACACACACACACACAAACCATGATTGGAATATGCAGCAGTGGTGTGGTCTACATGTCCCGTGGTATAGGCCAAATGATTTTCCGTTGCCTGACCTTCCATACTCCAGTGTTTCCTCTTCCCTCCTTTGACTTCTTCTCCTAGTTTTTCTTCTCTTCCTCGTGTTATGCTTTCTTACCTCCTCCTCCTCCTCCTCTTCTTCTATACGTCTCAGAGGAACTTATTATAATACTTAGGATTAATCTCGAGGAAGGCGACCTGTGTATAGGGAGAGAGAGAGAGAGAGAGAGAGAGAGAGAGAGAGAGAGAGAGAGAGAGAGAGAGAGAGAGAGAGAGAGAGAGAGAGATTCCAATTTACGCATCATTACTTTTTATATATCTAACCTGGCGACGATTTTTTGTTGTTGTTAATTGTTGTTGTTATTTATTGTTGTTGTTGTTGTTGTTGTTGTTGTTGTTGTTGTTGTTGTTGTTGTTGTTGTTGTTGTTGTTGTTGTTTTTAATTGGCAGTTAGAAACCCTCTTTTACATTCCCTTTTCTTCCCTTCTCTTCTTTTTTTTTTTTTTTTACTTTCCCTTCCTTTCCTTTACTATCCCTTTCATTCCCTTCCCTTCCTTTCCCATCAATTTACATCAGTGTCTTCCTTTCTCTTCTTTTTCTTTCATTCCTTTTCCACATGTTTCCTTCCCTTCCCTTCCTTTACCATCATTTCACGTGTTTTCCCTTCCTTCTCCTTGCTTTTCCTCTCCTTCCTTTCCCTTTTCTTCCCTTCCTTTCCTTCCCTTTCCTTCATTTTATCCCTTCCCTTCCGTTCCGTTCCCTTTCCTTACCTACCCTTCCTTTCCGTTCCCTTCCCTTTCCTTCCGGTTGCATTCTCTCCCCTTCCCTTCACTTCCTTTCCTTTCTTTTTCTTTCCTTTCCTTTCCTTTCCCTTCCCTCTTCTTCACTCTCCATCCCTTCCCTTCCCTTCCCTTGCCTTCCCTTCCCTTCCCTTCCCTTCCCTTCCTTTCCTTTCCTTTCCCTTCCCTTTTCTTCACTCTCCATCCCTTCCCTTCCCCTCCCTTCCTTTCCTCTCCTCTTCCCTCCCTTATCTTCCCTCTCCTTCCCTTTCCTTCCCTTCCTCTCCTCCCTATCCCTTCCCTTCCCTTCCCTTCCCTTCCCTTCCCTTCCTCTCCCTTCCCTTCTCTTCCCTTCAACATGTCTCGGGATCATCTTATCCGGTTTGGATTATGTGGAGATTGTGTTAGGAGGCGACCTCAGGCTGCCTTTACACACACACACACACACACACACACACACACACACACACACACACACACACACACCATGATTTGAATATGCAGCAGTTGAGTGGTCTCCAAACACAAAGATATTGGGAAAATAGGAAAAAAAGTGATTTGTTGAGCAGCGACTAAAATTTCACCTTGCGTATTGAGGGATTTGGCATGTGAGGAAATATTAGAAAGGTTGTGTCTGCCTTGCCTGGAGGAGAGAGAGAGAGAGAGAGAGAGAGAGAGAGAGAGAGAGAGAGAGAGAGAGAGAGAGAGAGAGAGAGAGACGTGATTGCCGTGAACAGGGCGATGAGGGAAATGGAAACGATCAACATGGATGACCTGTTTGTACGGGACACAAGAAACACAAGAGGCCACGGAAATAAACTGAGTAAGAAGAGAAAAGAAAAGAGGAAGAAGGGAAAAGAAAAAAGGTCACGTAAAGAAACTTTGGAGCTTAAGGTGCCTGAGAGATACCAGGAAACACAGCTTTCCCCACAGATGTACTGACGCCTGGAATGGCCTCGAAAAGGAGGCAGTGCAGGCCAAAACCATTCATGAATTTACATGAGTCAAGCAGTTGGGTCATACACTGTGTTGTTGCATCTCGAGATAAACCCTTTCGTGGCACCTCTTTTTCACCCCTGCCGCCCTCCTCACCTGAATTAACTTCTTATACACAATTGTACCTGTTTAAATTACTTTAATTAATGAATTAAAATCATTATCCATACTCAAACCAAAATTAACATAGGGTACAGTACATGCCCAAACATAACTCATTAGTCGAATTTGAATAACTTAAGAGTTATAAATGCAGACTAACATAAAAAGAAGAAGAAAAAAAATAATTTAAAATTCATGATGATCTTGTGGCATCCCTAGGCACTGTCCGTGGCACCCCAGGGTGCCGCGGCATCAAGTTTGAGAACCTCTGGCTTACGAGGATGTGGTCAGTCTCCTCAGCTACCCCTCCGGCACTGCTATAACAGGTCCAGCGGTGCAGCTCTGGCCTCTGGTGCCATCTTGAGGCCTACCTTTAAAAACTGATATTTGGAGGGGGAGAAACACTATGAACACACACACACACACACACACACACACACAGGTAGAGACACGCCTGTCCTCGTCGAGAGACCGACTCGGTCGGCTGGATTTCGATCGCCGATAGAGTCGGTCTGTCGGCACCCTGCTACGGGCCGCCATTAGGCTAAGCCCGTGCTCCCCCGCGCAGGGAGGGAGCATATTTACCCTCTTCGGACAAGGGCCCGTTTCCCTAGTGATACTAGGGGTAAATCTTTAACAACAACACACACACACACACACACACACACACACACACACACACACACACACACTTACTTTCCCATACCTTACCTTCCTACCCCTTCCCTTCTGCCTTTTCTCCTGCCTTTTCTCTTTTCCTGCTGTCCCGGTAGGCCATCTTGAAGTGGCTGTCGGTCGGCCGCATCCCATTCAGGGTGCAGGAAGTATCTATAATGGCGCCATCTTGTTTTTGGCTCATGTTGTCCCCTGGAGCTCACCTCTGCGCCACTGTAGAGAGTCTCGCTGAGTCTGGTTTGACAGGCGGTCATCAGGACAGCGTGTGGGTAGTTTTAAGCCACTCGGCGATGACTGAATACTGTCAGCTTGTAGCGGCGGGCGGGACGCGAACCCGGGTCCTCCATGACACCGCGCCCGCATGCTGACCACTCAGCCACCGCCTCCCATGAGTGAGAGGGAAGGGAAGGAAGGGGTATGAGATAAGGGAAAGGAAAATGAAGGGAAGTGTGACCGAAACACAACCTTCAAAAGTGTTGAATTGGATTGAAGGGAAGATAAAAAAAAGAGGAAGGGTGGAGAGTTATGAGCGAATACGAAGGGAAAGTATTATTGGAACACCATCTCTATAAGTGTTCAGTTTGGCCCCGTCCCCTAGGCACTGCAGAGGTGAAGGAATAGACGACACTGGCTGTACACGCAGCGCCACACGCGGCCACCCGGGGAACTGTTAAAAAATGATGGGGAAAAGGAATTTAGGGATAGGGAAAGAGAACGAAGGGAAGGAAAATAGTGAAGAGAAAATATGGCTAAAAGGAAGAAAAGAGGAGGGAAGTAAAGTAAAGGAAAGGAAGGGAAGGGAAAGATAGTGGAAAGAAAAGATATAGAAAGGAAGGAAAGGGAAGGGAAAGAAAGGGAAGGGAAGGGAATGAATCGATGATATGACAAGGAAAGGGAAAGGACGGAAGTTACTTTTCCTAGTGAACTCGCACCACCAACCCAAATGTCCAAACACGGTGCCTGCTGGTCTGGAAAAAAATATATATTACTCCTTGCTCGTAAGATTTAAAGGTTTGTGTCTATGTATGGTAAATATGACCACTGGGTGCCGAATGTCTGCGGGCCGAATCCACCTCGTGAACGCCAAAAGTCCAGTTCAGAAAACAGCATGAGATGTTTCGTCGCCTGAATATTTCGCTCATGTCTATATTGTGCTTTCCATCGTCTCTAATATATTTTAATTCGATATTTGATGGTTATTATTTGTGAAGGCGAGGTTGTTTCTACTTTTGGTCTTACACTAAGTGCTTTACATACGAGTTGGTGCGGAAGGCGACACCGAAACTGTAAAAAAAAAAATAGGAAACAAAATTAAAGCGTCGCCTTTGCCATGGACGCGCGCGAAGCGCCTCAAGCGACGAAGAGGCGATATTGGCAGTACGGTCTATTATGTAAGGATATGTATGGCTATGTAAAGTATATTCATATATATATATATATATATATATATATATATATATATATATATATATATATATATATATATATATATATATATATATATATATATTTTTTTTTTTTTTTTGACGTTTTTGACTATTTCGCCGTTAGGCATATTCCCGTTGGGGCCTGATGGTCGGCCCAATGCTTCTTCAATGTGGTGCCTGATGGTCGGCCCAAGGCTTCTTCCAGGTGGGGCCTGATGGTCGGCCCAGCACGTTCTGGCGCAGGCGAGTGTTTATAGTGGCGCCATCTTGCATTGGCTCATGCTGCCCCCCGGAACTCGTTCTTGATTCGCTTGGACGGCTTCCTCTAGATTCCGGGTTGATGGGTGGTCTTCAGGACAGCATGTGGGTAGTTTTAAGCCACTCGGCGGTGACTGAAAAATCCGAGTGGTAGCGTGAGGATTCGAACCCGCGTCGTCCATCACGCGGCGAATGTGGGTCCAGTACGCTATCACTTCGGCCAGTGCCTACCCATATATATATATATATATATATATATATATATATATATATATATATATATATATATATATATATATATATATATATATATATATATATATATGTGCGTATGTGTGTGTCGGTCTTTAAACCAATAAAGAAACTGTCACCACCAGCTTCTTCTCCATTATCACCACCACCACCAACAACAACAACAACAAAAAAACGACCAAAAAACGTTTCCAAGAAGCTCTTAACAAAATAATTTTCTATTCCTTACACATCTTATCCACAGTGTTGTTGTTGTTGACGATGATCTTTTTCCCTCGTAATAGTGACCTGATCTTACCTCCCCCCTTCTCTCTCTCTCTCTCTCTCTCTCTCTCTCTCTCTCTCTCTCTCTCTCTCTCTCTCTCTCTCTCTCTCTCTCTCTCTCTCTCTCTCTCTCTCTCTCTCTCTCTCTCTCTCTCTCTCTCTCTCTCTCTTCTCTCTCTCACTCACTTTTTCTCGTTTTTTTCATCCTGCGTTTACTTATTTACGGTGAGCGACTTGTGGAGGGCGTCCTTCTTGAGAGAGAGAGAGAGAGAGAGAGAGAGAGAGAGAGAGAGAGACTGAACACAGATGTTTCTTTATGTGCTGCCTGTAGCGCCGGCAAGCTGTCTTGGGGGCCTCTTGGACGGCCCCAGCCCGTTAGTGGCGCAGGCGAATTATATTTACAGTGGCTGCCGTGATGTGTGACTCCTGCCTGGCCCATGCTGAGCCCCGGTGCTCCTCTTGACCCAAGTCCCTGAAGTTAGGGCTGATTGAAGACTTGGGCAGCATGGGGGACAGACGGATCGAGGTAAAAAGACAGACAAACGGACGGACAGACAGACAAAGAGACAGACAGAGAGAACCACCTACACACCTGTCTTAACTTTTTTAATTACTCAGGTAACACACATTAGTAAGGTTTTCTGAAAGCCCTCTCGGGTTACACGCATCCATACAAGGTTAATGAATGACGTCACACACCTCGGCTACGTAAAAAAATGAGTTGTATTTTTTGACGATTTCTAATTAATATTGTAAGAGGTGACCTTGGGGAGGGAAGGGAAGGGATGGTAGAGGAAGGGAAGAGCAGGGATTGGTAGGGATGGAAGAGATGGTTAGGGATTGGGAGGAAAAGGAAGGGAAGAGAAAGGAAAAGAGAAAAGGCAGGAGAAAAGGCAGAAGGGAATGGGTAGGAAGGTAAGGTATGCTTCAGACTGTTTACCTTCCTGGAAAGACATATTAAAGAGGGGGAAGGAAGACGAAGATTTGGAGGAGGAGGAGGAGGAGGAGGAGGAGGAGGAAGAGGAGGAGATATCTCTCTCTCTCTCTCTCTCTCTCTCTCTCTCTCTCTCTCTCTCTCTCTCTCTCTCTCTCTCTCTCTCTCTCTCTCTCTCTCTCTCTCTCTCTCTCTCTCTCTCTCTCTCTCTCTCTCTCTCTCTCTCTCTCTCTCTCTCTCTCTCTCTCTCTCTCTCTCTCTCTCTCTCTCTCTCTCTCTCTCTCTTAAACGTAGGCACATGCATACTATTTACTTACCCAAAGGTGCACTGTCGTGTGCTGCCTATTCAAAGGGCAGAATAAAATCTATATAAAAAATAACTACATAAACTATAAAAAATATATATACTATAAAAAAAACATACAATACAGAATATATGTGAACGCACTGCACACTGCACTCGTGTCAGTGAAGTGGGGAGTGAGCCCCTCCAGTGGTGGGCCGACAGTTTTATTTTTTGGGTGTTCATCTCCCGGATGTTTGGTACACAGGCCGTGAACATGCTCCACAATCGGCAGACTCTTCCCGAAAAGGTGCGCTAGTGCTGGCTGGTACGGGTACACGGCACCTCCACTTCGTCACCACGGGATAGCACCGTTCTCGTGTCCCGCGTGGTGACTCTCGGAGGTTGGCGTAAGCCCACCAGATGTGGCACTCCCTGCACTTGATTCTTATGTAACACCACAAGAGCAGCTACGTCCCTGCGGTGTTCCAAGGAGTCGACAGACACACTCTCTCTCTCTCTCTCTCTCTCTCTCTCTCTCTCTCTCTCTCTCTCTCTCTCTCTCTCTCTCTCTCTCTCTCTCTCTCTCTCTCTCTCTCTCTCTCTCTCTCTCTCTCTCTCTCTCTCTCTCTCTCTCTCTCTCTCTCTCTCTCTCTCTCTCTCTCTCTCTCTCTCTCTCTCTCTCTCTCTCTCTCTCTCTCTCTCTCTCTCTCTCTCTCTCTCTCTCTCTCTCTCTCTCTCTCTCTCTCTCTCTCTCTCTCTCTCTCTCTCTCTCTCTCTCTCTCTCTCTCTCTCTCTCTCTCTCTCTCTCTCTCTCTCTCTCTCTCTCTCTCTCTCTCTCTCTCTCTCTCTCTCTCTCTCTCTCTCTCTCTCTCTCTCTCTCTCTCTCTCTCTCTCTCTCTCTCTCTCTCTCTCTCTCTCTCTCTCTCTATCTCTCTCTCTCTCTCTCTCTCTCTCTCTCTCTCTCTCTCTCTCTCTCTCTCTCTCTCTCTCTCTCTCTCTCTCTCTCTCTCTCTCTCTCTCTCTCTCTTCCTTCTTCCTTTCCCTCATCCTCTCTCTCCTCCTTCCTCCTCCTCCTCCTCCTCCTCCTCCTCCTCCTCCTCCTCCTCCTCCTCCCTAGCCTACAGGCGTAGACGGAAGACAATCCTCCCAGCCGTCTCCTGTGAAGACGGATCACACTTTTCCGGATCAAGGGTCAACAACAAGGTTAACATAAAACTGGTGGGTGACAGCATTGTTAGAGAACAACTGACTGAGTTCTGTGGACGAAGTATCAAGAACAGGAGACGCTACTGTATTCCTGGTGCAAAATTACAAGACATAGAAGAAGCGGCAGACCTCGTCTCAGACCGCACGGAACAGGACACACTCTTTGTTTTGCACGCTGGCACGAACAACGTTCAAACAACGGGCACAGAGGAAATTTTAGCCGACTACCGACGAGTAATCCGCCGCTACAAGGAGAAGTCACGCCACATCATTGTCTCCAGGATTCTTCCGAGAATCAACGCCTTCACAGGCTTCCACAGAAAGGCGTCAAACATCAACAACAGACTGAAGCACCTCTGTCAGGACGAGGAAGTTTCGTTCGCAAATGTGTGGGATCATTTCTTTGATAACCCCGACCTTTTCCGTCCTGACGGTCTACACCTCAATGCGATTGGCTCAGCACGGCTTGGTAGGCTGCTGAACGAGAAGGTACTTTTGTACTAAAAAAAACTCCGAGGGCGGGAGGGGCACCAAAGTATCGTAAACAACCAACCAGTAGAGCCCGCCCATCATACACCAACGCCACCAACACCCCAACAGAAAACACACGCAGACACCGGACTACTGTGCCTCGAAGCACTGAAGTCAAGAAGGACATTTCTGTCCTATACACCAACGCATGGAGCTTAATACCCAAACGGGATGAGTTACTTGCCTACGTTGACGTAGAAAGTCCGGACGTGACTGCCATCACCGAAACGTGGGCCACCTCTGACCACCTAATGACCAAAACCTCAATTCCGGGATACGAGAGCTTATACAAAAACAGACTTCACAAGAAAGGAGGAGGTGTTATCTGTTACGTCAAGAACAAATACCCTGCCGTGGAAATAAACGAAGAAGACTCAGAGAAATATGACTCTGTATATGTTGAACTGGAGACTAGCAAGCACAACAAAATACCGATTGGAACCATTTACAGACCTCCAAAGCAACAAGCAGCGGACGACGAAGCGCTGTACGAGGAGATTCACACCATAACACAAAACAAACAATCAGTCATTATCGGGGACTTTAACTGTGTCAACATTGACTGGACCACGATGATTGGAGATCGGGAGGGTAACATTGCTCGAAATGTTAGAAAACACTTTTCTTACTCAGATTGTTACCCAACCGACGAGGGAAAATAACTTATTAGACCTAGTACTCGTGAGTGATTCAGATCTCACACGTGAATGTCAAGTCGGCGAAAAGCTGGATGGTTGCGACCATCACCTAATCCGCCTAAAGATCAGAACAGACCATGAACTCACCGAAAACACGTCCAAGATTCCAGACTACAAAAGAGCCAATTTTAATTTCGCTCGTGAGCTGTTAACCCAGACAACTTGGGAACCCTGACCTACACTCCTGTGGACGGAGCGTGGAATGGCTTCAAGAACAAACTCCTGGAGGTAGAGAGAACAACTGTTCCCATGAAGACAAGGAGAACAAATTATGCCACAAACCCACCATGGATGACTACCCAGGTTCGACGGGCGATTAATTTAAAGAAGAGAAAATACAACTCGCTCAAGGAAAACGGCACTGGCGAGGCACGCGAACAGTACCATCAAAGCCTCAGAGCTTGCAGAACACTCATTCGCCAGCGTAAACGCGACTATGAAAAGCAAATTGCACGCGAAGCCAAGTCCAACCCGAAAAAGTTCTTCACGTATATAAGAACGAAAAAGAAGACAAAAAGCAATATCGGTCCCTTAAAAGATGAAAGTGACGCACTAACACAGGACAGTAGACAAATGGTCGAAATCCTAAACAGAAACTTCGCGTCTGTGTTCACGGTCGAGAATACCCCGTCCGTACCCGAGAGCCCTACCCCACCGATGGGAATCACTCCCCTAGAAATTGGCACAATCGACGAACGGGATGTGAAAAAGTACCTAGACAAACTCGAGACAAACAAGTCCACGGGACCCGACGACTTGTCACCCAGGCTGCTCAAGGAACTCAAACAGCAAATCCTCAAGCCACTCACCACCATCTACAATCTGTCACTACAACAAAACAAAGTCCCAAAAGACTGGAAACAAGCGAATGTAACTCCGATCTACAAAAAGGGAGACAAAAGTGTGGCCCTAAACTACAGACCAATCAGCCTGACCTCTGTGGCGGGAAATATCCTCGAGAAGATCATCAGAGACAAACTCGTTAGGCTCCTTGAAGACAACAACATCATTTCCGATCCTCAGCATGGTTTCAGGAACAAGCGCTCATGCTTAACCAATTTATTGGACTTCTTCCAAGGTATCTTTGAAAACTGGGATAATCATATCCCCAGCGATGTTATATATCTAGATTTTCAGAAAGCCTTTGACAAAGTGCCACACGAAAGACTCCTCAAGAAACTCAAGTCGGCGGGATTAGGCGGCAAACTGATAGCGTGGATCAAGGACTGGCTCACTGGAAGAAAACAACGAGTTGTACTCAACGGACAGGCCTCCGAGTGGCTCCCGGTCACAAGTGGAGTGCCACAGGGGTCAGTACTGGGACCCATACTTTTCATTATATATATCAACGACCTAGAACTAGGATTGAAATCCAATCTTTCAAAATTTGCCGACGACACAAAGGTGGGTGGGAAGGCCTTCACGACGGCAGACTGCGAAATTATCCAGAGAGACCTGGACCAGATCACTCGGTGGTCAGAAAAATGGCAGATGTCCTTCAACACTACCAAATGTAAATTAATGCATATTGGATCCAGAAACAGCAACCACACATACCACATAGGTGGCGAACCACTACATGTTGTGCAAGAGGAAAGAGACCTCGGGGTCACCATCAGCAGTGACTTGAAACAAACAAAACACTGCAAATCCGCCTTTAAGAAAGCCAGTACAGTGCTTGGGTTCATAGCGAGGAACTTCGAATACAAGACGCCGGGAGTTATGTTATCCTTGTATAATTCGCTGGAAAGGCCCCACCTGGAATACGCCGTCCAATTTTGGTCTCCTAATTACAGGAAAGACATTGAATTACTTGAGAGAGTACAGCGCCGCGCCACGAAGATGATACCATCACTGAGGACGAAGCCCTATGAAGAGCGACTCGAGCGACTCAACCTCTTCACGTTGGAAAAGAGACGCCTGCGGGGAGACATGATACAAGTCTTTAAGTACCTGAACAAGCTCAGCAACGTTGATCACTCCAAACTCTTCACGCTACAAACCAACCTGAGAACAAGAAACAACGGAAAAACAATTCAAGGAAAGCGATGCAATACCGACATCGGCAGGAGTTATTTCTCGAATAGAGTTGTTCGCCACTGGAACAGCCCTCCTGCAGAAGTGGTTAGCGCAGAGACCATCAACTCTTTCAAGAAACGCATTGATCGCCACTTTGCTGCATCGGGAGTGAACTGAACGTTCCCAAGAGTAGATACACAAGTGCTTTAATCCTTCCCTGCAAGCCACTCCTATGGCAAACGGATTGATTAAATCACTGAACGCAGGCAGTCCAGTAATGAGCCAACAGGCTTTCTGCTGCCTGCTAGTCCATGTTTCCATGTTTCCATGTTTCTTCCTCCTCCTCCTCCTCCTCCTCCTCCTCCTCCTCCTCCTCCTCTACAATGCTGTTTCGCTTCCTTACCCTTCCTCCCTTCCTGTTTTGTTTTGTTTTTTTTCCTGTTCCTTTAGCTACTCTTTCCTTCTCACGTCTCTCCATTTTCGTGTGTCTCCCTTCCTTCCTTCCTTCCTTCATTCATTCATTAATGCATTCATACCTTTCTTCATTCATACTTTCACTCACTCACCAATTCATTCATGGTTTCCCTTCCTTTCCCCTCCCTTCTACCCATTCAAGTGAAGCGATGCAGTACACTGGTAGACACTGGTAGGAGTTTCTTCTCTAACCGTGTCATCCGCCACTGGAACAACCTCTCCGCTGAAGTAGTAGTAAGTGCAGTCACCATCAACTCCTTCAAAAATCGCATCGACCGTAACTTCACTGTAACAGGAGTACTGAATGTCCGCACCTAAGTGGCCGTCAAAGATCACGTAACTACAGCGGGCAACCTCGTAATGAGCCAATAGACTTCCTATTGCCTCCCTCTCTAGGTTTACAGGTTTCCATGTTTCTATTTTCCTTCATCATTTTACGTCTCCTCCTCTCTTATTTCCTTCCATCCATATAGTCCTCCTTTTTTCTTATTTTTCACTTCTTCCTTCCTTCCTTCCTTTCTTCCTTCTCTTCCTTCCTTCCTTCCTTCTCTTCTATTTCCCCTTCTTTCTTCCCTTCTCTCTTCCCTTCCTCGTTCTACTACTACTACTACTACTACTACTACTACTACTACTACTACTACTACTACTACTACTACTACTATTACTACTTTCCCCTTCCATACTCATCCATCCTTTTTTCCTTCCAACATTTTCTCTCCTTCATTCTTTCCTCTTGCTTTTCTTCTTTACCTTTTCTCTTCCTTTTATATTCCTCCTCTCTTCCTTTCACACTTCACTTCTTTCCATCCTCCTATTCCTGCTTTTACTTATATTCCTCGTTCTCCTCCTTCTCCTACTACTATTACTACTCCCCCTACTCCTTCTACTACTACTACCACTACTACTACTACAACGCTATCACCAATACTCTTCCCATTGCCTTTGACACATCACACTGCGAGACTCGATTTCCAGCTCGCCTTTCATCCAACTCCCAGAGCGGCGCGGGCGGCAGAGGGACAGGTAAACTTCTCAAAGGTGTACCTAGTTAGTGCTCACCTGAGAAATCGCTAATGGGAAGGTACTCAGGTGGTGGTGTGGAGAAGAAACGAAAAAGAAGAGATGGAAGAAAAGAAATTAGAAGAGAAAGAAGAAAAAAGAAAAGGGAAAGGGAGAAACCAAAGAAAAAGAAAATGAAAAAGAGGAAAAGAAAACTAAGAAAATAAAAAATAAAAAATGCAAAGCAATAAAAGAAATAGAAGAAAGAGAAGAAAAAGAATATGAAAGGAAGAAGAGAAGAAGAAAAAGAAGAAACAGAAGAAACGAGAAAGAAGATAATAAAGAAAAAATAGAAGAGAAAGGAGAAAAGAAGAGCAAAAAGGAAGAAACAGAAGAAAAAGAAAATAAGGTAGAAAAAGAAGAAAATGGTAGAGGAAGAAGAAGACAAAAATAGAGAAAAGGAAAAGGGAAAAAGAAGATGAAAAATGATAGTAAATAAGAAAACATGATAAGAAGAAAATATCAGTAACTCAGCCTGTCTTCCCGGCACCCAAGTCAGCGATCCTCCACTGTCTCTTTGTCTTCTTGTTCCTCTTTCCTTTGTCTTCTTCCTCATTTTCATCATCCTCGTCCTTTTCTCTTTTTCCTTTTCTGTCTGTTTTTATTTTACTAATTTCTTTGATTTTCTTCTTTTTGCCTTTTGCTTGTCTTCTCGTTTTCTTCGTTTTCTTTTGTTTTCCTTTTTTCTCTTGTGTTTTCTTCTCTTTTTTTTCTTCTTTTTTCTTCTTCTTTCACCTCCTCCTCCTCCTCCTCCTCCTTTTTTGTTCTAATCTCCCACCTTTCTCTTTATGCCACTTCCCTTTCCCCTTTATATTTTCCCCTCACCTTTCCCCTCTCTTCTGCTTCATATTGGGGTTACGCAGCATAGATCAAAAGGGTATGTAAAAAGACGATGAACACACACACACACACACACACACACACACACACACACACACACACACACACACACACAGGCTAAAATTTATGGAGGAAGGAAATTTTCGTGACTCCATTTTCGTTTTAATTTTGCCCTTTCCTTTTATGACTCTGTGTCTGTCTGTCTGTCTGTCTGTGTGTCTTTCTGTCTCTCCCTCTGTATATCTGTCTGTGTCTGTCTGTCCCTATGTCTGTCTGTCTGTCCGTCTCTCCGTCTGCCTGTTTGTCTGTCCATGTGTCTGTCTGTCTGTCTGTATGTATGTATGTATGTCTGTTTGTCTGTCCCTCTGTCTGTCTGTATGTCTGTACCTCTGTCTGTCTGTCTATCTGTCTGTCTGTATGTATGTCTATTTGTCTGTCCCTCTGTCTGTCTGTATGTCTGTACCTTTGTCTGTCTGTCTATCTGTCTGTCTGTCTGTCTGTCTGTATGTATGTCTGTTTGTCTGTCCCTCTGTCTGTCTGTATGTCTGTACCTCTGTCTGTCTGTCTATCTGTCTGTCTGTGTGTATGTGTCTCTTTCTGTCTGTCTGTCTGTCCTTCTGTCTGTTTATCTGTTTGTCTGTCTGTCTGTCTGTCTGTCTGTCCGTCAACTATTCTTCCTCCCATTATATTTTTTCCTTCTTTCTCTCTTCTTGCCTTCATTTTCTCACTTCTATTTCCTTTCCATTCCTTCCCTCTTTTCCTTCTTACCTTCCCTACATCTTTCCTCTCCTTCTTTCTTTATTTTATTTTCTGTCCTTCCTTTCCTCTGTTTCTCCAGTTGTTCTTCCTTTCATTGTCTTCGTTTCTCATTCCTCTCTTCCTTTTCTCTTATTTATATCCTCCCTCCCTTCATTCTTCATTCTCTTGCTTGCCTTTCTTTCATTTCTCCATATCCTTTTTTTCTTCCTTCCTTTATTTCTTTCCTGTTTTTCCTTTTTCCTTCTTTCCCTTCTTTCTTTTTATTCTTCCCTTTCTCCTTTCTTATTTTTTCCCTTTTTTTTCTCTTTCCCTCCCTCCTTTTACTTTCTTCCTTTCCTCCTTCCTTCCTTCTTTCCTTCTTTTCTTCTTTTTTGCCTCCCTTTTCTCTCCTACTTTCTCCATATTTCTTCCTCCCTTCTCTCCTTCCCTCTCTTCTTTTATCTCTTCTTATTTTCTTCTTTTCCCATTTCTTCCTTTTTTTCCTTGTATACTTCATCCTTTCTTTCTTCTTTCCCTTCATCCTTCCCTCCTTCTTTTCATTCTTCCCTCCTTTCCTCCTATATTTTTTTTCTAATCTCCCTCCCTCCTTCCTTCCTTCCTTCCTTTTATCCTTCCTTCCTTCCTTCCTTTTATCCTTCCTTCCTTCCTTCCTTCCTTCCCTCCTTCCTTCCTTTTATCCTTCCTTCCTTCCTGCTTTCCTTTTATTATTCCTTCATTCCTTCCTGCCTTTTATCCTTCCTTCCTTCCTTCCTTTTATCCTTCCTTCCTTCCTTCCTTCTTTCCCCTTATCCTTCCTTCCTTCCTTCCTTCCTTTTATCCTTCCTTCCTTCCTTCCTTCCTTCCTTCCTTCCTTCCTTTTATCCTTCCTTCCTTCCTCCCTTCCTTCCTTCCTTCCTTTTATCCTTCCTTCCTTCCTCCCTTCCTTCCTTCCTTCCTTCCTTCCTTTTATCCTTCCTTCCTTCCTCCCTTCCTTCCTTCCTTCCTTTTATCCTTCCTTCCTTCCTACCTTCCTTCCTTCCTTCCTTCCTTCCTTTTTTCCTTCCTTCCTTCCTGCCTTCCTTCCTTCCTTCCTTCCTGCCTTTTATCCTTCCTTCCTTCCTCCTTTTCTTTTATCCTTCCTTCCTTCCTCCCTTCCTTCCTTCCTTCCTTCCTTCCTTTTATCCTTCCTTCCTTCCTCCCTTCCTTCCTTCCTTCCTTCCTTCCTTTTATCCTTCCTTCCTTCTTTCCTTCCTTCCTTCCTTCCTTTTATCCTTCCTTCCTTCCTTCCTTCCTTTTATCCTTCCTTCCTTCCTCCCTTCCTTTTATCCTTGCTTCCTTCCTTCCTTCCTTCCTTCCTTTTATCCTTCTTTCCTTCCTTCCTTCTTTCCTTTTATCCTTCCTTCCTTCCTTCCTTTTATCCTTCCTTCCTTCCTCCCTTCCTTTTATCCTTCCTTCCTTCCTTCCTTCCTTCCTTCCTTCCTTCCTTTTATCCTTCCTCCCTTCCTTTAATACTTCCATTCCTTCCTACCTTCCTTTTATCCTTTATTCCTTCCTTATATCCTACCTTCCTTCCTTTTATCCTTCCTTCCTCCCGTCCTTTTATCCTTGCTTCCTTCCTTTTATCCTTCCTTCCTTCCTTTTATCCTTCCTTCCTTCCTCCCTTCCTTTTATCCTTGCTTCCTTCCTTTTATCCTTCCTTCCTTCCTTTTATCCTTCCTTCCTTCCTCCCTTCCTTTTATCCTTGCTTCCTTCCTTTTATCCTTCCTTCCTTCCTTTTATCCTTCCTTTCCTTCCTCCCTTCCTTTTATCCTTGCTTCCTTCCTTTTATCCTTCCTTCCTTCCTTTTATCCTTCCTTCATTCCTTGTATCGATCCTTCGTTCCTCCCTTCCGTTTATCGTTGCTTCCTTCCTTTATCCTTCCTTCCTTCCTTTTATCCTTCCTTTCCTTCCTCCTTCCTTTTATCCTTGCTTCCTTCCTTTATCCTTGCTTCCTTCCTTTATCCTTCCTTCCTTCCTTCCTTCCTTTTATCCTTCCTTCCTTTTATCCTTCCTTCCTTCCTCCCTTCCTTTTATCCTTGCTTCCTTCCTTTTATCCTTCCTTCCTTCCTTTTATCCTTCCTTCCTTCCTCCTTTCCTTTTATCCTTGCTTCCTTCTTTTTATCCTTGCTTCCTTCCTTTTATCCTTCCTTCCTTCCTTTTATCCTTCCTCCCTTCCTTTTATCCTTCCTTCCTTCCTCCCTTCCTTTTATCCTTGCTTCCTTCTTTTTATCCTTGCTTCCTTCCTTTTATCCTTCCTTCCTTCCTTCTTTTTATCCTTGCTTCCTTCCTTTTATCCTTCCTTCCTTCCTTCCTTCCTTTTATCCTTCCTTCCTTCCTTCCTTTTATCCTTCCTTCCTTCCTCCCTTCCTTTTATCCTTGCTTCCTTCTTTTTATCCTTGCTTCCTTCCTTTTATCCTTCCTTCCTTCCTTCCTTCCTTTTATCCTTCCTTCCTTCCTTCCTTCCTTTAATCCTTGCTTCCTCCTTTCCTTTTATCCTTGCTTCCTTCTTTTTATCCTTGCCTCCTTCCTTTTATCCTTCCTTCCTCCCTTCCTTTTATCCTTCCTTCCTTCCTTCCTTTTATCCTTCCTTCCTTCCTTCCTTCCTTTTATCCTTCCTTCCTTCCTCCCTTCCTTTTATCCTTCCTTCCTTCCTTCCTTTTATCCTTCCTTCCTTCCTTCCTTTTATCCTTCCTTCCTTCCTTCCTTCCTTTTATCCTTCCTTCCTTCCTCCCTTCCTTTTATCCTTGCTTCCTTCCTTTTACCCTTCCTTCCTTCCTTTTATCATTTCTTCCTTCCTTCCTTCCTCCCTTCCTTTTATCCTTCCTTCCTTTTATCCTTCCTTCCTTCCTTTTATCATTTCTTCCTTCCTTCCTTCCTCCCTTCCTTTTATCCTTCCTTCCTTTTATCCTTCCTTCCTTCTTTCCTTCCTTCCTTCTTTCCTTCCTTCCTTCCTTCCATCTTTCCTTCCCTTTGAAAATTAACATCAACAACAACAACAACAGCAACAACAACAATAACAATAACCTTATTTCTGTATCCTGTCCTATCGCTCCTATACATCCTCTGGACCCACCGAGGAGGAGATGCTTCTGGCATTTTGCTTCAGCTCGGTGGGACGACCTGAGGATGTACTTTTCCGAGTTCCCGTGGAATGATTACTGCTTTCAGGAGAGAGACTCCTCTGTGTGTGCTCTGCGCATCACAGAGGTGATTGTCTCTGGAATGGAGGCATACATTCCACGTACTTTCTCTGCTCCTCATGCTAAAAAGCCTTGGTTTAATCATGCATGTTCTCGCGCTATTAAAGATAGAGAGGCAGCTCACAAAAGGTTCCAGAGCCTTCGAACTCCCACTAACTTTGATCTATACATTTCAGCCCGGAATCGTGCCAAATCTATTCTCCGACTTACCAAAACTTCTTTTATAAATAGAAAATGTCAACACCTTGCTTCTTCTAATTCTTCCCGTGACTTCTGGCATCTAGCCAAAAATATCTCCTCCAATTTCACTTCTTCCTCTTTCCCTCCTCTGTTTAACCCTGACGGCAGCACTGCCGTCTCATCTGTCTCTAAGGCTGAACTCTTCGCTCAAACTTTCTGTAAGAACTCCACCTTGGACGATTCTGGGCATATTCCTCCTACTCATCCCCCCTCTGACTCCTTTATGCCTGTTATTAAGATTCTTCCTAATGATGTTTTCTATGCCCTCTCTGGCCTCAACTCTCAGAAGGCTTATGGACCTGATGGAGTGCCTCCTATTGTCCTTAAAAACTGTGCTTCTGTGGTGACACCCTGTCTGGTCAAACTCTTTCGTCTCTGCCTATCAACATCTATCTTTCCTTCCTACTGGAAGTATGCCTTTGTACAGCCTGTGCCTAAGAAGGGTGACCGTTCCAATCCCTCAAACTACCGCCCTATAGCTTTACTTTCATGTCTATCTAAAGCTTTTGAATCAATCCTTAACCGGAAGATTCAAAAGGACCTTTCCACTTCTAATCTTCTATCTGATTGCCAGTATGGATTCCGCAAGGGGCGTTCTACTGGCGATCTTCTTGCTCTCTTAACTGATTCTTGGTCATCCTCTCTTAGCAGTTTCGGTGAAACTTTCTCTGTTGCGCTAGACATATCGAAAGCCTTCGATAGAGTCTGGCACCCGTCTTTGCTTTCTAAACTGCCCTCTTTCGGATTCTATCCCTCTCTCTGTTCCTTTATCTCCAGTTTCCTTTCCGGCCGTTCTATCTCTGCGGTGGTAGACGGTCACTGCTCTTCCCCTAAACCTATCAACAGTGGCGTTCCACAGGGCGCTGTCCTATCACCCACTCTCTTCCTGTTTTTCATCAATGATCTTCTTTCCATAACAAACTGTCCTGTCCACTCGTATGCCGACGACTTCACTCTGCATTATTCAACTTCTTTCAATAGAAGACCATCACAACAGGAAGTACACGACTCCAGACTGGAGGCTGCAGAACGCTTAACCTCAGACCTTGCAATCATTTCCGATTGGGGCAGAAGGAACCTTGTGTCCTTCAATGCCTCAAAAACTCAATTTCTCCACCTATCAACTTGACACAATCTTCCAAACACCTATCCCCTATTCTTCGACAACACTCAGCTGTCACCTTCTTCAACACTAAACATCCTCGGTCTATCCTTAACTCAAAATCTCAACTGGAAACTTCATATCTCCTCTCTCGCTAAATCAGCTTCCTCGAGGTTGGGCGTTCTGTATCGTCTCCGCCAGTTCTTCTCCCCCGCGCAGTTGCTATCCATATACAGGGGCCTTGTCCGCCCTCGTATGGAGTATGCATCTCACGTGTGGGGGGGCTCCACCCACACAGCTCTTCTGGACAGAGTGGAGGCTAAGGCTCTTCGTCTCATCAGCTCTCCTCCTCCTACTGATAGTCTTCTACCTCTTAAATTCCGCCGCGATGTTGCCTCTCTTTCTATCTTCTATCGATATTTCCACGCTGACTGCTCTTCTGAACTTGCTAACGACTTTCTACTCATGCTTATCCCTATACTGTCCAAACCCCTTATACAAGAGTTAACCAGCATCTTCACTCTTTCATCTCTCACGCTGGTAACCTCTGGACCAATCTTCCTTTATCCTCCTGCCTACGACTTGAACTCTTTCAAGAGGAGGGTATCAGGACTCCTCTCTTCCCGAATTTGACCTTGCTTTTGGCCACCTCTTCTGATTCTTTTATGGAAGCAGTGAGTAGCGGGCTTTTTTTTATTAGTTTTTTTTTTGTGTGTGTGCCTATGAGCTGCCTCCTTTGTTGTAAAAAAAAACAAAAAAAAAAACAGTCAACGACAACTATTGACTTTCACAGCAGAATTTCAAATTTCATATAAAAGAAATACACACACACACACACACACACACACACACACACACACACACACACACACACACACACACTCTCTCTCTCTCTCTCTCTCTCTCTCTCTCTCTCTCTCTCTCTCTCTCTCTCTCTCTCTCTCTCTCTCTCTCTCTCTCTCTCTCTCTCTCTCTCTCTCTCTCTCTCAAAAAGTTTAAAGAGAAGTCGTGACAGGTTAGGGGAGAGAGAGAGTGAGTTAGTGAGTTAGTGTCCTATAAATTGCATATTTTAGACGCTGTTGGAGACGCCGCAAAATATAAGGTGTTGTGAGGGGAAGGGGGGGCGGGGTAAAGGAGGAGGAGGAGGAGGAGGAGGAGGAGGAGGAAGGGAGGAAGGAAGAGGGAGGGAGGGGACTGGTGAAACGAAGAATGAAGAAAATAAGAAGCGAAGTAAAATGGTGAAGGAATGAAAACAAGGAAGGAAGGGAGGAAAGGAGGAAGGAGGAATGATGTATAAGTTTCATAAAGGAAGGAAGAAAGACAGGAAGGAAGGAAGGAAGGGAGGAGGAATGATAAAAAAAGATTAATGAAAGAAGAAAGAAAGGAAGGAAGGAAGGAAGGAAATAAGGGAAGAGAAATGATGGAAGAGATTAGTGAAGGAAGGAAGAACGGAAGAAAGAAAGGATGGAAGGAAGGAAATAATTAAGAAAGAAACGAGGGAAGGAAGGGAAGGAGGGAAGTAAAGAAAAGGGTATGAAATTTAGGAATAAAGAAAGAAAATAGAGAATGATTGAATGAGAGAAGGAAGAAAGAAAGGAAGCCAGGAGACAGAGAAGTAAGGAATAAGAGAAGGAAGGAAGCAAGAAGAGAAAGGAAAAGAAGAAATGTTAGAAGGAATGAAAAATGTCAAGAAAAAAGGAAGCAATAAAGGAAGAAAGAAAAGAAGGAAGGATAGAAGAAAAGAATAGAGAGAGAAAGAAAGGGGTGAATAAAATAAAATAAAGAGGACAGGAAGAGAAGGAGGGAAGGAGAGAGCTACGATGAAAGGGAAGGAGGAGAGAGAGAAAAATAAAAAAATAAAAGGAAGAGGAGAGAAAAAGGAAAGGAAAAAGCAAGAAGAAGTAGAGGAGGAGATAAGAGAGAAAAGTAAGAAAATAGAGTGAAAAAAGAAGAGGAAGAGGAGGAAAAAGGAGAGGAAAGAGCAGGAAGAGGAGGAAAAGAATAGTGAGGAAAGTAACACAAAGAAAGAGGGACGAAGAAGAAGAAAAAGAAGAAGAAGAAGTAAGAGAAGAAGAAAAAGAAGAAAAAGAAGAAAAAGAAGAAAAAGAAGAAGAAAAAGAGGGACGAGGAAAACAAGATAATGATAATGAAATAGAAAACAAGGCGAGGAAGAGGAGGAGGAGGAGGAGGAGGGCTATTTATGGAGGTGTTTTTGTAAGCGTGAGAGAGAGAGAGAGTAGTAAGATCATCATCATAGTTATCATCAGTTTCTGTTCTTGATATCCTTTCATTTTTTGTCCTTGTTTATCGCCCTCCTCCTCCCCCTCCTCCTTTCTAAAGCCAGGAAAGAAAAAGATCTTGGAGTAATAATTTCGAGCGATCTCACACCGAGTGAACATTGTACAGAAGTAGTAAAAACTGCCAACAAACTGATCGGATTTATTGGTCGTACATTTGATCACAAATCAGAAAAATGGATATTGACACTGTACAATTCGTTAGTTCGTCCACATCTTGAGTATTGCGTTCAGTTTTGGTCTCCCTATTACAGAAAAGATATAGATAAACTCGATAGATAGATTGCGAAATATTCTGTACGAAGACAGACTTAAAGAACTGAACACTTTATTCAGCTTATCAAAGCGTAGGCTAAGAGGTGACCTTATAGAAGTGTTTAAAATGTTCAAGGGATTCGACAACGTTAATGTTCATGATTACTTTAGTGTCTCAATCAAGTGTAACAAGAAACAATGGATACAAAATAACGAGGAAGCGTTTCAACTCAAATGAATCAAAACACTTCTGCTTCAACCGTGTCATCAATGTATGGAATGGTCTGCCTCAAAACGTCGTCGAAAGCAAAACTATTTGCACGTTCAAAAACCGACTCGACAAATATTTAGAAGCTAACCCGAACATCCGCTATTTTGCTCCGGTCTAACAAAGTAGTGTTAGCTTAGTTGTCGTGTATGATCTTCCTTCTGTCCATGTAAAATTCCATTGTAGTTTTCCAATACTACATGGTATTCTTCCTTTTTGTGCCAGCCTCGGCTGGGGGGACTGCTAGGAGGGGAGGAGCCTTCATCTTTGCTGTCCTGTGTCTATGACTCGTCGATTAGAGTAGATGGCAGCAACAACAAACAGCCTAGTTAGGACCAAGAGGTCTGTTGCTGTTTGCTTTTCCTTTGTACTCCTTTGTACTCCTCCTCCTCCTCCTTCTCCTCCTCCACCTCCTCCTCCTCCTCCTCCTCCTCTACCTTGACCTACATCCCCTCACCTTCAATTCCCTCTCTCTCTCACCTCGGCGAGATGATATGTGGTCAATACAATTTTTTCCTCTCCTCCTCCTCCTCCTCTTCCTCCTCCTATTCCTATTCCTCCTCCTCCTCCTCCTCCTCCTTGGTCTTTACATTTTCATTCTCTCAATTCTTTTTATGTCTTTCATCCTCATCTTTCTCCTCACACTCCTTTACTTCTTCTTTTTCTTTTCTTCTTCTTCTTCTTCTTCTTCTTCTTCTTCTTCTTCTTCTTCTTCTTCTTCTTCTTCTTCTTCTTCTTCTTCTTCTTCTTCTTCTTCATTTCAAGGAGTGTAAGCAACACCAGTGCCGAAGTTATCCTCAAACTATATTTGGCATTAGTTAGACCTCATCTTGATTATACGGTTCAGTTCTGATCACCTTACTATAGAATGGATATCAAAATGCTAGAATCAGTACAGAGAAGGACGGCTAAAATTATTCACTGGTTAAGAAACTTACGATACAAGGAAAGGCTCAAACAATTAAACTTGCATACTCTAGAAAAGTGAAGGGTGCGAGGAGACTTGATAGAGGTTTATAAATGGATGAAGGGCTTTAATAAGGGGGATATTAATAAGGTTCTGCTGGTAAGAGAACCGGGTTGGATATGAAGTAACGGGTTTAAACTGGATAAATTCAGATTCAACAGACATAGGTAAAAATTGGTTTACTAGCAGTGTGGTAGATGAGTGGAACAGGCTGGGCAGTCATGTGGCGAGCGCCAATACAATAGTCACATTCAAAAATAGATTTGATAAATACATGGACAGTGATTTTAGGTGGGGTTAGATTCACGGGAGCTTAAGATCACAGGCGCTGCCTTGTACTGGCCTACCGGCCTCTTGTAGACTCCTACGTTCTTATGCTCTTCTTCATCTTCTTTTTCTCCTTCTTCTTTTTCTCTCTTTTCTGCTTTCTCGTTTCCTTTTTCTTCTTCTTCATCGTTATCATTGTCATCTTCATCTTGTTCCTCTTCTTGTTCTTGTTTTCCTTTTTCTTTCTTCCTATTTATTGTTATCATCTTCCCCTTGTGGTTCGTGTTCTTCTTCTTCATGTTTTTATTCCTCTTCCTCTTCCTCCGTGATCAAACAGTTTAGCTTATTCTCCTTTTCCTCTTCCACCACCACCACCACCACCACCTCCTCCTCCTCATCTCCCTGGACCAGATCACTCGGTGGTCAGAAAAATGGCAGATGTCCTTCAACACTGCCAAATGTAAAGTAATGCATATCGGATCCAGAAACAGCAACCACACATACCACATGGGTGGCGAACCACTACATGTTGTGCAAGAGGAAAGAGACCTCGGGGTCACCATCAGCAGTGACTTAAAACAAACAAAACACTGCAAGTCCGCCTGTAAGAAAGCCAATACAATGCTTGGGTTCATATCGTGGAACTTCGAATACAAGACGCCGGGAGTTATGTTATCCTTGTACAATTCGCTGGTAAGGCCCCACCTGGAATACGCCGTGCAATTCTGGTCTCCTAATTACAGGAAAGACATTGAATTACTTGAGAGAGTACAGCGCCGCGCCACGAAGATGATACCATCACTGAGGACGAAGCCCTATGAAGAGCAACTCGAACGACTCAACCTCTTCACGTTGGAAAAGAGACGCCTGCGGGGAGACATGATACAAGTCTTTAAGTACCTGAACAAGCTCAGCAACGTTGATCACTCCAAACTCTTCACGCTACAAGCCAACCTGAGAACAAGAAACAACGGAAAAACAATTCAAGCAAAGCGATGCAATACCGACATCGGCAGGAGTTATTTCTCGAATAGAGTTGTTCGCCACTGGAACAGCCTTCCTGCAGAAGTGGTTAGCGCAGAGACCATCAATTCCTTCAAGAAACGCATTGATCGCCACTTTGCTGCATCGGGAGTGAACTGAACGTTCCCAAGAGTAGATACACAAGTGCTTTGATCCTTCCCTGCAAGCCACTCCTATGGCAAACGGATTGATTGAATCACTGAACGCAGGCAGCCTAGTAATGAGCCAACAGGCTTTCTGCTGCCTGCTAGTCCATGTTTCCACGTTTCCTCCTCCTCCTCTCTGCACTGAATTATTAATAGGTAAACCATATGACCTTTCCTCCTTTCTTCCTTCCATCCCTCCTCTTCTTTCCCTCTTCCTCCTCCTCTTCCTCCTTCTCCTCTTCCCTTTTCCTCTCCCCCTCTCCATGTATTCTTCTCCCCCTTCTAACTACTCTCTCTTCACCCTTTCTCTACTTTCCTCCCGCTTTTCCACTATTTTCTCCTTCTCTTATCTATTTTTGGAGGCCTTAAAAAATAACGTATTCTCCGCATCATGTTGGGACACACGGGAACACGGACCAGGCTGCCGTGCGCCGCCTGTCCGCTGATGGCGAGATTGCTGCCTCGGGGATGGCTGAGTGTTGTCCTCGGGGCGTCCAGTGACCTGCAGCACACACGCCGCGCCTCGTATATATATATATATATATATATATATATATATATATATATATATATATATATATATATATATATATATATATATATATATATTTTTTTTTTTTTAAGTCGTGGCCTATTGCGCCGGTAGGCTTCTTCCCGGTGGATCCTGATGGTCGGTCCAAGGCTTCTTCCCGGTGGGTCCTGATGGTCGGCCCAGCCCGTTCTGGCGCAGGCGTGTGTTTATAGTGGCGCCATCTTGCATTGGCTCATGCTGCCCTCCCGGAGCTCATCTTTAATCTTTGAATCTAGAGTCCGGGTTGATAGGTGGTCTTCTGGACAACATGTGGGTAGTTTTAAGCCACTCGGCGGCGGCTGAAAAATCCCAGCTTGGTGGCACCGGTCGGGGATTGAACTCGCGTCCTCCCGATCGCGGGGCCGTCACGCTATCCATTCAGCTACCGCCTCCCCCTTGCTTCTTCAGTTTGTCTTCCTCCCATTATCCTCTTCCTTTCTTATTCCTGTCTTCCTTTTCTCCTGCTCCTTCCCTTCCTCTCTTCTTTTCTCCCTTATATACTCCTCTTTACTTCCTTTCTTTCTTTTCCTCATTTCACCTTTTCTTCCTCCCTTTATACCATTTCTTCCTTTCTTACTTCCTTCCTTTCTTCCTTTCTTTCCCGTCCTTCCCTTCTCCTTCCTTTTGCGCCTCATATATGCTTCTTCAGGTTGTCTTCCTCTCATTATCTTCTTCCTTTCCTCATTCCTGTCTTCCTTTTCTCCTGTTCCTTCCCTCCCTCTCTTCTTTCCTCCCTTATATACTCCTCCCTCGCTTTCCTTTCTTTCTTTTCTTCATTTCATATTTTCTTCCTTCCCTTATTCCGTTTCTTCCTTCCTTCATTTTCTTAATTTTTTCCTTTCTTTCCCTTCTTCCCCTTCTCCTTCCATCCATCCTCCCTTCCTTATCTCCCTCCCTGCCTCCTTTTTACTATTCTTTCTCCCTTTCCTCATTCCTGCTTCCTTTCTTTCATTTCTTCTTTCTTGCCTTGCTTCCCTTTCTAAACACTTCTGTAGGATTGCTGTTCCTTCCAGTGGCGGATGGCAGGGCTCGAGGATAATCTTGCCTGTCTGTCTGTCTGCAAACCGACGTCTGTACTTCGTCGACTCGCCGGAAGGGACTGACTGTTACTTCTTCATCAGGGCAAAGTAGGGAGCATACGCTATAACAGTCCTTGACGCTACCCACTGCACCACGGAGGCATGTCTATCTAGGACCAGAAAAGAATAATGCAGAGAGAGAGAGAGAGAGAGAGAGAGAGAGAGAGAGAGAGAGAGAGAGAGAGAGAGAGAGAGAGAGATGAACAGTTAATCAGAGACAGTCACGTAATAGTCGTGTATCACCGCTGTCAGGCACAGGAGGAAAGCCTAGTCTCTCTCTCTCTCTCTCTCTCTCTCTCTCTCTCTCTCTCTCTCTCTCTCTCTCAAGGTAATGGATCAAGACTTATTAAAAAGAAAAGAAATAAAAGTTGACAAGTTCGACTCAACGCGGGTTCGAACGCGACGACTCGAATCAGGAGCGAAGCACTGACCGTGTGTGTGTGTGTGTGTGTGTGTGTGTTGGCCAGTATATTCTTGATCGTGAGAGGAAGAGGACGTAGAAGGGAGGACGGAAGGAAGGAGAGGGAGCAAACACGGACGTGAAGGGATAGTGAGGACTGAGGAGCGAGAGGAAGAGGAAGGAAGAGAAAGAGGTAACAAGGAAGAACAATGGAGGAGAAGATAGGAAGGTAGAATGAGGGAGAAGGTAACAGGAAGAAGGGAAAGGCGAGTGAGGAGGAGGAGGAGGAGAGGGAGGAGGAGGTGGAGACAGTGAGGAAGGGGGGAAGTGGAGGTGAACACAGGTGACGCAAGGGGGGAAGAGGAGGAGGAGGAGGAGGAGGAGCATAACACATAGGAAACAAGTGTGTTCTCCTCCACCCACCCCCAACAAACAAAGGTACAGTTCATGTAAGCTGTTAAAAGGGAGCATCACCTAGCGAGTGTGTGTGTGTGTGTGTGTGTGTGTGTGTGTGTGTGTGTGTGTGTGTCCGCCATTTATAGGCTTTACAAATCTTTATTTTATACTTCGTCTGTAAATTGAACTCTGTGTTGCTCTTTTCATTTTCGCCCGTGTAAAATCGTTATGACATCACGATAAATATTTTGAATTTGTTGAGTTTTATCACGAGGTAAGTCTTGTTTTCAATCGATCTTATCTTCATATTTCCACCTATGTCTGTCTGGGTATATATTTATCTGTCTACTTTTCTAATTGTGTGGTGTTTCATATTCGTGTTCATTCAGAAAAAAAAAGCTATCTGGTGAATTTGGAGGTAAGGGACAGTGGTGGTGGTGGTGATGGTTTGGTGTTGGGGGTGGGATTACAGTGTATCTATCCATCAATCTACCTTTATAAGTGTGTGTGTGTGTGTGTGTGTGTGTGTGTGTGTGTGTGTGTGTGTGTGAGTGAGTGAGTGAGTGAGTGTGTGTGTGTGTGTGTGTGTGTGTGTGTGTGTGTGGTTCCAGTGGGCGGAGCTAGGAAGCAGACTACCTGAGCACGTAACAACCACTAGTTAGCGACCCTTGACTTTGCTGGTGTTGATTCATGTCGTGTTGTTGGCGAGGCTGCGGAAGATCTAGGAAACAAGATGAGGAGGAGCAAGAGAGGGAGGTGGAGGTGAACACAGGAGATGCAAGGAAGGAAGTGAAAGAGGAGAAAAATGAGGAGAAGAATGAAAGGTTGAATAAACTGTACGGTGTGGCCAGAATTGAAGGAAGGAATGAAGGAAATAAAGGAGCAAAGAGGAGGAGGGAGGTTGTTGGCGAGGGCTGCGGAAGAACTAGGTAATAAGACGGCAGGTGGCAGCACTGGTCTCAGCTCTCCCTCCGTCTCGAGTGAAAGGCAGACAGTTATAATGAAGGGACAGCCAGGGAGGACGACAGACGGCCACCAGTACAGACACAGACGCTGAGGCTGGCATGTTTAGACGCTTCCGCCGCACACATCATCCATCTCCAAAGGCCGTAAACAAGACTGATTGTGTTCTAAGGAGTGTTTTTAGGTTCATGGTACAGAAGAAGGATCAAACTACCACCAGCGTCATAAAACTACCTCTGGAAATGCCCATAACTCCTACGAAATCCTTGTTAAATGTGTGAGCTTGGGCGCTGTTTAGGAATATCGCCCTGAGCATTTACGAGTGAAAAAAATAAAGATAAAAGGCTGGATGAAAGATAAAGCAGCAGAAAGAGAAAGGATAAGAGGAAAGGCTGTTCCTTCATTAATATTTTTATTCATTTACATTTTTCATCCCCGTCCTGTCTGCTCGCGCGTGAGGGTTGTAAAGACGACGACGACGACTACTTAACTATTTCCAAGGTCGTTTCACCACCAACGGACGGACGCAGTAACGAGAAAATAAAGTTCCTCATAGCAACGGTTATTATTTTCAGCCGCCGCCGCCATGAAACATCCATTCACTAGTTTCTCGTCACGGCGGGTTTGGTTATTCAGGGAAATATTATCATCACTTTTCAAGGCGCACCACAACTCGTGCCCGGAACACTTGAGACAGCCACGAGTGTCCAGTCTGATACTTTATTATTAGCTCTCAAAACGACACCGTGGATGAGACTTTATGACAGCCACGAGTGGCCAGTCTGATACTTTATTATTAGCTCTCAAAACGACACCGTGGATGAGACTTTATGACAGCCACGAGTGGCCAGTCTGATACTTTATTATTAGCTCTCAAAACGACGCCGTGGATGAGACTTTATGACAGCCACGAGTGGCCAGTCTGATACTTTATTATTAGCTCTCAAAACGACACCGTGGATGAGACTTTATGACAGCCACAAGCAGCCAGTCTGACACATTAGTATTAACTGCAAAACAAACAGCGACAAACACGACAACACGACAACGTGGTGGTGGTGATTAAACTTTTTATAATCGTCATGCAGTTTCACTTTAAAAGCATCGCCACTTGTTTTAAGAAATGTTGTCCCCTGAAGCAATTCCTAACGGCTTTCTTAAAAGGAAAGCATTGTTATTTTAGAAGAACAGTGGAAACTTACTACCTCAGCATTAAAGAATGTTGGAATCCCGTAAACCTTATGTTTATTGAAGATTGTGAAATGTTCATTATAAATATTCTAATATTTACTGAAGTTTATACAAGTAGGTGAGAAATGATATTTTCAATGAGTCTTGGTAATACTGAAGGTTAGGTGCTTTTTATTAATGAGTCTTGTGTTTTCAGAAGACTGGGTGTTTGTTTATTTTTTTCTGATGTGAAGATAAGGAGCGAAATGTTCTCGTGTTTCTACAATGTCTTGCATTCACTGGTGATTAGGTGTTACACGTCCTCAGTTTACATAGTGAGTATCGTACCTCTTTCAGTGCACACCGAGTGTAGACGAGTCCCTCTTCCCTTCCCTTCCATGCTTCGGCCTCACCGACCCGAGGCGCAAGGCAGCGAGACAGCGAGCACCGGGCCGCCGCCTCCCTGAGGCCCACCCTCCACCTGGACACGACGTGACAGGTGAGTGAAGCTTGTCAGAACTTCCTTTACGCCTAAGAATATCACTCCTGTTAGTCTGTCTTCTGGCCACACCACGCCAAACAGTGCCGAGTCAACAGTTTCGTCCTCTCCCTGCCATGCCCTTGAACAGCCTGGCCACACACTGTACCTTTGGGTGTTGTGCCAGAGGTCCGCCGTCTCACTGCGAGGGACGCCTTGCTGGAATTTGAAGTCCCTTGTGCCCACACAACGCACTGCAGCACTGCTTGATCGTTGCAAAACACTCATTCATGATATTAACTTCTTAAAATATGGTCTGGGGGATATATCGAGGGATTTAGTTTTGTTTATTGCATTTTGGCAGTAAGGAACAGGAGTAAGGTTAGGTTAAGTTGGGCTTGGGTAAAATTATATTGGAAAACTTGTAATTGAGGAGGGGACTTGTTGGTGTTAGAAAACTGTATATGTGGGACTGGATGCGTTATGTGGCGTGACAAGGAGAGGAGGGGAAAAATGAACCAAAAAGCGTTACACACTTTTAATGGCCCCAGAAACCTTCCTACAACTTGGGTTTTCTAGAATGTCGTATCAAGACTCCTCATACTGATTTTGCACTATTAGGAAAACTCGCCCTGTGTTTTAGGGTCATAGATTTTTCCAAACGATAACTGAAAACTTCATCTCATTTCCTCCTCTCGTGTCCCTCACATTCTGCACTCACTCGTCCGCAGCCTGGCTCAGCGAGCGAGACTGTTATGTCCAATGAGTTCATATTCCAAAGTTTTGTACCCTTTTGGGGAGATGAAAGATTTTGAAACACAGTGAATGGAGAATACAACGAAACTTGGAAAACTTAATATAAAGTAATAATAATGATAGAAGAAAATTTAATATAAAGTAATAATAATGATACGATGATATTAATATACTAAGTTGAGGATGACAGTGCTGAGGCCAAAGTGAGGATGAGAATGTTAAAGACGGGATTAAGAAAGGTGATCCCGGTGAGCAGGGAAAGAAAATCATTCCTGTGCAGAGTATAAAAGTTTATTTGTTTGCTAATACAAACAAACCCAATCACGTTCCAACAATGAATTACCGGCAGGTTAACAATGCAGCAACAGTCTTCATTATGTCTGCCTTATATCTTCCTTATATCTCCGTTATCTTACCGCCCTTCCATCTATCTGGTGCCTGCTATTCCCTGTGTCCATGTGTCCGTCAATCTGGTGCCTGCTCTTCCCTGTGTCCATGTGTCCGTCAATCTGGTGCCTGCTCTTCCCTGTGTCCATGTGTCCATCTATCTGGGGCTTGCTCTTCCCTGTATCCATGTGTCCCTCTATCTGGTGCCTGATCTTCCTTGTGTCCATGTGTCCGTCTATCTGGTTACTGATCTTCCTTGTGTCCATGTGTCCGTCTATCTGGTGCCTGCTCTTCCCTGTGTCCATGTGTCCGTCAATCTGGTGCCTACTCCTCCCTGTGTCCGTGTGTCCGTCTGGCTGGTGCCTGTTCCTCCCTGTGTCTATGTGTCCGTCTATCTGGTTCCTGTTCTTCCTTGTGTCCATGTGTCCGTCAATCTGGTGCCTGCTCTTCCCTGTGTCCATGTGTCCGTCTGTCTGGTGCCTGCTCTTCCCTGTGTCCATGTGTCCGTCTGTCTGGTGCCTGCTCTTCCCTGTGTCCATGTGTCCGTCTATCTGGTGCCTGTTCTTCCCTGTGTCCATGTGTCCGTCTATCTGGTGCCTGTTCTTCCCTGTGTCCATGTGTCCGTCTATCTGGTGCCTGTTCTTCCCTGTGTCCATGTGTCCGTCTATCTGGTGCCTGTTCTTCCCTGTGTCCATGTGTTCGTCTATCTGGTGCCTGTTCTTCCCTGTGTCCATGTGTCCGTCTATCTGGTGCCTGTTCTTCCATGTGTCCGTCTAGCTGGTGCCTGCTCCCCCCTGTGTCCATGTGTCCGTCTATCTGGTGCCTGTTCTTCCATGTGTCCGTCTAGCTGGTACCTGCTCTTCCCTGTGTCCATGTGTCCGGTGCCTGCTCCTCCCTGTGTCCATGTGTCCGTCTGTCTGATGCCTGATCTTCCCTGCGTCCATGTGTCCGTCTGTCATGTGACTGTTCTTCCCTGTGTCCATGTGTCCGTCTAGCTGGTGCCTGCTCCTCCCTGTGTCCATGTGTCCGTCTGTCTGGTGCCTGCTTTTCCCTCTGTCCATGTGTCCGTTTATCTGGTCCCTGCTCTTTCCTGTGTACATGTGTCCGTCTATCTGGTGCCTGCTCTTCCCTGTGTCCATGTGTCCGTCTATCTGGTGCCTGCTCTTTCCAGTGTCCATGTGTCCGTCTATCTGGTGCCTGCTCTTCCCTGTGTCCGTGTGTCCGTCTATATGGTGTCTGTTCTTCCCTGTCTCCATGTGTCCGTCTATCTGATGCCTGCTTTTCCCTGTGTCCGTGTGTCCATGTTTCCGTCTTTCTGGTGCCTGCTCCTCCCTGTGTCCATGTGTTCATGTGTCCGTCTATCTGGTGCCTGCTCTTCCCTGTGTCCATGTGTCCGTCTATCTGGGGCCTGCTCTTCCCTGTGTCCTTGTGTTCATGTGTCCGTCTATCTGGGGCCTGCTCTTCCCTGTGTCCATGTGTTCATGTGTCCGTCTATCTGGGGCCTGCTCTTCCCTGTGTCCGTGTGTCCATGTGTCCGGATCTCCCACTGGTGTTGTCTTCAGGTGTCACTTCCACTTACTTCCTTTTTTTTTTTTTTTTTTCTTTCTTTTTTTACGTTGCTGCCTATTGCGCCGGTAGGCATCTTCCCGGTGGAGCCTGATGGTCGGCCCAGCCCGTTCTGGCGCAGGTGAGTGTTTATAGTGGCGCCATCTTGCATTAGCTCATGCTGCCCCCCGGAACTCGTTCTTGATTCGCTTGGACGGCTTCCTCTAGAGTCCGGGTTGATGAGTGGTCTTCAGGACAGCATGTGGGTAGTTTTAAGCCACTCGGCGGTGACTGAAAAATCCGAGGTGGTAGCGTGGGGATTCGAACCCGCGTCGTCCATCACGCGGTGAATGTGTGCCCAGTACGCTACCAGCTCAGCCACCTTTTTTTCAACTTTTTTTTCAATATTTCTCTTCAACGTTTTTCTCTTTTTCCAACACGTCAACATTTCTTCTCTTCCTTCACCCTTCAATCACTTGTATCTTTAACATTCTAATCACCAGTTTTTCTTTTCATTTTTATCACCTCTCTCGTTGTCCTGTTTCCCTTTGATCGTATTTTCTTTCCATTTTCATACTTTTCATACTTCTTTTTATTGTCATTGTTTAGCACATTTCTCTTTTACTTATCAATATCGAGGTGTGAAGGAGTGAGGAGGGAGGGGTAAAGGGGTGTTGGAGTGAGGAGGTGGGGGTGAAGGGGTGACGGAGTGAGAGAGGAGCGAAGGGTGAAGTGTCATGTGGGGTGTGAGGGACTAAGGAATGAGGGAGGGAAAGCAAATAAAGGGAAGAGGATGAAGTGTAATGGAATGAAGGAGCGAGAGGGTGAAGAAGGAGGGGAGGGAGGAGGGAGGACAGGAGGAAGGAAGAGGAGGAGAACGAAGAGGAATACATAAGAATACATAGGAAGAACAGACACCAGAAGACCTATCGGTCTACATATGACGAGGGTGTCTGTTTACTACCGCTACTACTAGTAAGCTACGTGTGGTAGGACAGGACAGAATAGATGAAGGCTCCTCCCCACCCAGAAAATGAGTGCAAAAGTGTAAGGAGAAAGAACGTTTACGAGGAGGAGGAAAATTGAAAGTGAACATCAGTGGGCTTGGAAGAGGAGGAGGAGGAGCTTAGACGAGAGGGAGGGAAGGAGGAAGAGAAGGAAGAGGAGGAGGTGAGGAGGAGGAGGAAGACTCCTTCCACCGTTGTCGTGGACGATGGCTTCTGGCTGGTCACCTGAGAGAGAGAGAGAGAGAGAGAGAGAGAGAGAGAGAGAGAGAGAGAGAGAGAGAGAGAGAGAGAGAATTAGAAACATTCCTCGTTCATTCATTATTCACACGTAAACCTGAACATTTTGACAGTATAATCTTTTTCCCTTGTAAATAAGCTCCCTTCCTTTTACCAGCTGTCCTTTACCCTCCTGAACTATTCCTCAGGGATGCTCAGTGCAGCTCGAGGACAAGAAAAAGGTAAAAAATACATCCCCGTTATAGATAAATAATGTAAACGCGGCGGGAAATCACTCCCGCCACCACTTCCCTCCACACGTCCGCCACCGCCGCCGCGCCCTTCCCTCGCCCGTAACTCCCGGCGATGTATTTCTGTTACTGCCGCCGCGCCCTCTGATGAGCCATGACTTCCGGAGGGCTGGTTTGTGTGTCTCCTAAGCTATTTATCGTTTAGTTTGACATATAGATGTGATGCAGGAACGTCAGAAGCCTCTCGGAGGATGCCCGACTGACGTTTCTATCAGATGAACTCAAGGGGCTGAGGTTGGACATAGTGGGACTCTTAAGACGAGGAGGCCTGGCAGTGGCGAGATCAATGAGCGAGGATTCACTTACTACTAGTCCGGCATGAGCAATGGTTTCCATCTCAAGGGGGTAGCTATGGGCATCTCCAGCCAACTGCTGCCATTTATGGTTGAAGTTGCTCCGGTTGATGAGCGTATAATGCGAGTGAGGCTGAAGCACACACTGGGCTTCATGTCTCTTGTTGCAGTGTTCGCTCCTACCGAGATGTGTGAAGCTGAAGAGTGAGATGTTCTACGCCAAACTCGGCTCCGTATTAGACCAGTGCCCTCCCCGGGACACTCTCATTGTCGTGGGGCAGTTCAGTGCTACTACTGGCACTGACAGTGTCGGCTGCGAGTTATGTTGTGGTCCACATGGTTCTGGTACGGTTGCGGAAAAGAGTTCCTGTACCCACTGTGGTAAGCCTCCCCTCCAACCGGCAACGTCGCAGTAGTACTACTCAAGTGTTGTTGTGAATGAACGGTGTTCGTCGTGTTCGGGTGTGAGTGGCGGAGAGGTTCACTGCTATTCAGGAAGTGTAAGGGAGGCTTTATTCATAACTAAGAGGTGAAAATAAATGTAGCATGTGTATGTAACACATGTTAAACCAAGATATCACTACAAAATAATAACAGCAGAGAGAAGACGAGACGTATTATCTAGAGTCGAGACTTTGATGTTCCGCTCAGCTCCATCAGCATTCACGTGTGAACGTGTGCTCTCTCTCTCTCTCTCTCTCTCTCTCTCTCTCTCTCTCTCTCTCTCTCTCTCTCTCTCTCTCTCTCTCTCTCTCTCTCTCTCTCTCTCTCTCTCTCTCTCTCTCTCTCTCTCTCTCTCTCTCTCTCTCTCTCTCTCTCTCTCTCTCTCTCTCTCTCTCTCTCTCTCTCTCTCTCTCTCTCTCTCTCTCTCTCTCTCTCTCTCTCTCTCTCTCTCTCTCTCTCTCTCTCTCTCTCTCTCTCTCTCTCTCTCTCTCTCTCTCTCTCTCTCTCTCTCTCTCTCTCTCTCTCTCTCTCTCTCTCTCTCTCTCTCTCTCTCTCTCTCTCTTCTCTCTCTCTCTCTCGTGGTTATCTTGGGTCGTTATAACAAGGTCAAGTATGTTATTTTGTCGAGTTGGTTCAGAAACCATTTGGCTTAGATACTTTTCTTCTAAAAATTCAATCATTCTTTGTGACTCGCCTTCTGTACCTGACAGTGTCGCCCAGTCGATATGGGGGAGGTTAAAGTCTCCTAATATCAGTGAGTCGTTGTTATTAAGTGACTGCCTTAAAACGCTGTACATTTCAAAGTCGTCATCGAGTGATTGCCCGGGAGGCCTGTAGGTGACAGATATATTTAAATTGACTTTTGCAATGTTTACTCGCACGCACAAATGTTCAACGTTACTGTCTCTTGGTGTTTTGTCAATGGGTTGCAAATAGCTTTTGACAAAAAGGGCGACGCCACCACCTCTGCGGTTTATACGATCTTTGTTGAAGAGTCTGTAGCCATCTATGTTGTATTCGGAACTTAAATCAATGTTTGTGGTGTCGATAAATGTTTCGGTTACAGCAATTATGTCAATTTTCTGTTAGAGCAAGACATCTCAGTTCATCCAATTTGCTTCTTAGGCTACGCGCATTGAAACTAAGGATTTTTAAGTTATCTAGAGGCTTGGTAATAGAGGTGGTGGTACTTGCGGGATCACGGTTACGGGTTTGTTGCGATGCATGACGTCTATTTACACGGGCGGGGTGGAGGGACGTGGCTGAGGGTCGTTTTTTGATCGGGTGTCACGTACTGCGTCGTTGAGGAGCCTTCCGAATATATCTGCCCCCGATGGGAGACAGGTGTATTCCGTCCCTGTGGAAGAGCTCACTTTGTCTGTAGAGATTGTCCCAGGCGTTGAAGAACTCCACGTCAAGCTCTCTGCAAAGAGTCTGTAAGCGGTTGTTTAGGCTGAAGGCCTTAGTGAAGAAGTCGCTCTCCGCCCACGTCCGTGGTAGAACTCCTGAAATCAAAATGTTAAGGGATTTAGACTTACACTGCTGGATGAGCGTATGGTACTTGTCCAGGAGTTCCTCAGACCTGAGAGAGAGAGAGAGAGAGAGAGAGAGAGAGAGAGAGAGAGAGAGAGAGAGAGAGAGAGAGAGAGAGAGAAAGAGAGAGAGAGAGAGAGAGCACTCACACCCGAACACGACGAACACCGTTCATTCACAACAACACTTGAGTAGTACTACTGCGATGTTGCGGGTTGGAGGGAAGGCTTACCACAGTGGGTACAGGAACTCATTTCCGCAACCAACAGCTCTCTCCTGAATTTTGCATGATCCGGGAGGTTGAGAATTGCAGGTTCCTGGTACCAGAGACCAGAGCTGCACCGCTGGAGTTGGTGTAGCGATGCCGGAGGGGTAGCTAAGAAGATTGGCCACGTCCTCAAGAAGAATCTCGAGATGCAACAATACTGTGTTCCATCTCGATAGGCTGAAGGATTTGGCATGTGCTCAGGGGTATGCAGTGAGTGTCTCAAATCGGTTCAATGTGCTTAGCGCCCTCGAGGATCATGTAGAACTGTGGGAAGCCTTCAAATGTGTGAGACTCCGAGCTGCCAAGGAGTGCATTGGAGAACGCCCGAGATCTGGGAGTGGATTTGCCTCGGCGGAGACGCTGAAGGATATTGAGGAGAGTCGCGCTGCCGGGCATGTTGGGAAGTGGGACCAATACAGGGCTTTGTCACGTAGGACTAGAGCTCTCCTGAGGAGAGACAAAGAGAGGTGGGTCAGGGATCTCGCTGAGAAGGTCAAGGGCCATCTCAATGCTCATGACCCCCGACGTCCAGCTTTCAGCTGCTGGGCTGCAGGTGGCGTTGGCTGTAGTTGGCGTTGGCTGCAGGTGGCAACGGTGCATTGTCCGTGAACACCAACTCCGGCTATACGGGCATGTGGCACACTACCCAGAAGCCGACCCTGCTCACCGGGTTGTTTCTGTAATCGACATTCCGAGTGGAAGAGGCCAAGTCGATGAATTCGACCACGAGGTAGTTAGAATAGTCCTGCATGGAGACTTGTCCGGAGGGACCCCCGCGCTTAGCGTGGGTGGGCGAGGCGACGCCCCCTTAACTGAATGACTGAAGGGGGAACTTTTACAAAGGTGGTTATAGGTAGAAGGCAGCACCTTGGGTGTCTTTTTTTTCTTTTCGATAGCCGATCCTGTTCCTTTTTCTTTTCAATATTTTAACATGATTTTCTTTCTTTTCAACATTTTCTCACTTCTTTTTCTTGTATTTGAATTTTAACATTTTTCAACATTTTGTTTTCTCTCCTTCATTCATTTTTATCATCACCACTTCTCCACACACCTCCCCACCACCATCCCCACCCCCTCCCCACCACCACCACGACTACCACTCCTTACCCTCTCCCCTCCTTCATCACCACATGTTTTCAGCAACACCCAATGTAACCCTCACCACCACCACCCTCCCCTCCCCCTATCATCAACACCTTTACTTACAGGCCCTCACGTGGACATTCATATCTCCCCCCCCCCCCCACACACACACACACACACACACACACACACACACACACACACACACACACACACACACTCACACACACACTCACACACACACTCACACACACACACACACACACACACACTCACCAGCCAGCACGTGCACGTTCACGCTCCTGGGCCGGGCGTTCGCCGGGTCGCAGGTGTACACGCCGGAGTGGGAGAGCCGCGCCGACTGGACCAGCAGGCGGGAGAAGGTGACGCCGCTACTACTACTACTACTACTACTATTTGTGCTCGAGGTGGTATTGCTACTTTTACTACTACTACTACTACTGTTGCTGTTGTTACTATTGGTTCTGCTTCTATTGCTTCTGCTACCACTACTACTACTGCTACTACTGCTGGTGCTGCTGGTGCCTCCTCCTCCTCTGCCCCCGCCTCTTGTTCTCTCGTAGCTCACCAGCTGTTTAGGGAAGAATGGAGGCTGTGTCAGTGTTTGTGTGTTTAGCGGGGGAGATATTGGTGCAGAGAGTTTGTGTGCGTGTGGAGAGGGTGGGCAGGTTAGGGGTGAGAGAGGGAAAGAATAATGGGAGGAAAGAGAAGACACTAAAAGAGAGAGGGATGGAAGGAGGGCAAAGGGTGTAAAGAATGAAGGGAAATGAAGAAAGATGGAAGGAGGAATGGAAAAATTAAACAGTTTGATAAAAAAAAAAATATATATATATATATATATATATATATATATATATATATATATATATATATATATATATATATATATATATATATATATATATATATATATATATATATATATATATATATATATATATATATATATATATATATATATATATAACGTGATTGGATGAATGAAGAAAAAAATGGAAAGAAAGGAAGAAACAGAGTAAAAGAAAAGTGTGTGTGTGTGTGTGTGTGTGTGTGTGTGTGTGTGTGTGTGTGTGTGTGTGTTTGTGTGTGTGTGTGTGCGTGCGTGCGTGTGTGATTTCATTAGTTATTCACAAATCTATTCGTTATAAAAAAGGTTAAGGAATTATTCAAAACCTGATAAACCGTTTCTTCAATTATCCATTCCCTCCAACACTCCCTCCCTCCCTCCCTCCCTCCAACATTCAACCAACTGATCCACTGACTCATCCACTCCATTAACGCACCACTATGAACTACATTCATCCACTAAGCATTCACCCAATCACCCAAACGTCCACTTAGCTTTCCACCGCAACGTGCATTCATCCACCCACTCATCCACCCATCCAGTCACCCATATATTCTTCCACCCACCCACTCATCCGGCCACCCACTAATACATTCATCCACCCATCCAGTCATCCACCCATCCAGTCACCATACATTCTTCCCTCTCCCTTTCTTCCACTCATACATTCATCCACCCACCCTTTCTTCCACTCATCCACTTCATCCCCCACCTCCACTCGTCCACCTATACACTCATCCACCCACCCTTTCCGCCCCCCTCCCCCTCCCCCCCCCCCCACCTTGTCGCCGTGGTACCAGAGGATGAAGGCGGGCGGCTCGGGACTGAACCTGACGGTGCAGGTGAGCGCCAGCTGACTCCCGGTGTTGAGGTACACGTCCGGGCCCCCATCGATGGCGGTCTCGGGCTCTGGGGGGCGGCGGGGGGCACGTGAGCAGAGGGTGGGTGGGGCACGTGAGCAGGGGGGAACGGGAGAGAGGGGGTGGGAAGAAGGGAGGATTATTACTGATGAAAGATGTAAGGAAACTTCTTGCTGGTGGAGACAAGGGAGCGGAAGTGTATTTCAGGTGATAGTGGGATTGAGCGAAATATTAAACCCATCCAACTTATCCATTAACTCATCCACTCCATTAATGCACCACTATTAACTACATTCATCCACTTAGCATACACCCAATCACCCAAACGTCCGAGGTGAAAAAGGTAGAGAAACACCCACACCCAGCACGCCGGGAGTATACAAATAAGGTGCCCGATAAACAATAACTATACCAGAACAACTAACGAGCCTGCACCATGCAACTGTACACTCCTGCTGTCTTTCCCTCTCCCTCACCTGTACCTTCACCTCCAACCCACTTCCTCTTCTTACTATGCCCTTGATGAAGAAAAGGAACGATTATGTGAAAGGAAGAGGCTCCAGGGAAATAGTAAAGGGTTATGAGTGGAAACTGTGGGTGAGGAGGAGGAATGAAGCTGTGGAAAGATGTGGAAAGGTGGAGGAATGTAGTTTAAGTAGAAAGATGTGGAAAGGTGGAGGAATGCAGTTCAAAAGGTGGATAATAAGTTTATATGTGAAAAGGGTAAAAGACAGGTGGGAAGGTGAAAAGGTGCAGGTGTGTGCTGGAAAAGGAGGACAAAAGACTTCGTGGAAAGGTTCAAATCCCTTATTATCGTTCATTTTCCCGCGTTTCCATTCATTTCCCTTCATCGTTGACCATTCATATAATTTTCCGCTCCTTCCCGCTCCTGTTTTTACATTTAACTACATTTCCATTCATTTCCCCTCATCTACGGCCATTCCTATTCGCTTCCCTCTCCTTGCTGCTCCTGTTTTTACATTTTCCCTCATTTCCATTCATTTCCCCTCATCTGCGGCCATTCTTACTGATTTCCGTCTCCTTCCTGCTCCTTGCTTCCCATTATCCCTTCTTATCCCTTCGGTGTTCCCTTCGGCGCTCCCTTCGTCCTCGCCGCGGCCATCAGCTTCCCCTCGTTTGGGTGATTCTTGGTCATTTTCGTCAATATAGACAGGTTAGGGAGGATGTCGGCGGCGGGGGGGGGAGGGGGAGAGAGAGAGAGAGAGAGAGAGAGAGAGAGAGAGAGAGAGAGAGAGAGAGAGAGAGAGAGAGAGAGAGAGAGAGAGAGAGAGAGAGAGAGAGAGAGAGAGAGGAAAGAGAGAAAAAATGAGAAGGGAGGCGAGGTCTGCAGTAAAGGAGGAAGGGAGAGAAAAAAGAGGAGAATGAGGGAAGGGAGGATAAGTAGAGAGAAGCGAAGGAGAGAGAGGAAAGAAAGGATAATTATGTAAATGCAGAGGAGGGAAGAAGGGAAGAGGAAAGGAGAGGAAAAGAGCTAATAATAATAACAGGAGGAAAGTAGAAAAGAAGGAGGAGGAGGAGAAGGAGAGGAGGAAACGAGGAGAGGAAGGAAGAAGACAGAGGTACGAATAATGGGAGAGAGAGAATCAAGGGAGAGAGATAGAAAGGAAAGAAGGAAGAAAGAAAAAGAAAGAAAGGAGGTTAGCAGGAAAGGAGAGAAGGAAGGAAAGGGAGGAAGAAAAGAGAGGAGGAAAGAAAAAAGATAAAAGGAGAAAAAAAGAATATAGGAAGGAAGGATGGAAGAAAGAAAGGAAGGAAGGAAGGAAGGAAAGAAGGCAGGGGAGAATAAAAGAAGGGAGGAAGAGAAGGAAGGGAGTGTGGAATCGATGACATATTGACAAACTGACCGACCGATTGCTGGACTGACTGACTGACGCCTCGAGTGATTTATTGACTGATTTCCCGTGTGACTCAATTCTCGTGTGGCTCGGTTTCTTTCATTTTCTGCGCGTAATTGATAATAATGACCCAAAGAGCATAGGAACATGAGTCTGCAAGAGGCCAGCAGTAGTAGTAGTAGTAGTAGTAGTAGTAGTAGTAGTAGTACATAAGAACATAAGAACGTAGGAGTCTGCAAGAGGCCGGTAGGCCTGTACAAGGCAGCTCCTTTGAACCTAAGCTCCCGTGTATATAACCCCACCTAATATCGCTGTCCATTAATTTATCTAATCTATTTTTGAATGTGACAATTGTATTGGCACTCACCACGTGACTGCTAAGCCTATTCCACTCATCCACCACTCTGTTAGTAAACCAATTTTTGCCTCTGTCCCTGTTGAATCTCAATTTATCCAGTTTAAACACATTACTTTGTGTCCTACCCGGTTCTCTCACCAACAAAACCATATGAATATCCTCCTTATTAAAGCCCTTCATCCATTTATATATCTCGATCATGTCTCCACGCACCCTTCGCCTTTCTAGAGAATGCAAGTTTAACTGTTTGCGTCTCTCTCTCCTCGTATGGCAAGTTTCTCAACCCCTGAATCATCTTAGTCATCCACCTCTGCACCGATTTTTTTTTTTTTATTTTTTTTTTTACGTTGCTGCCTATTGCGCCGGTAGGCATCTTCCCGGTGGGGCCTGATGGTCGGCCCAAGGCTTCTTCCAGGTGGGACCTGATGGTCGGCCCAAGGCTTCTTCCAGGTGGGGCCTGATGGTCGGCCCAGCCCGTTGTGGCGCAGGCGAGTGTTTATAGTGGCGCCATCTTGCATTGGCTCATGCTGCCCCCCGGAACTCGTTCTTGATTCGCTTGGACGGCTTCCTCTAGAGTCCGGGTTGATGGGTGGTCTTCAGGACAGCATGTGGGTAGTTTTAAGCCACTCGGCGGTGACTGAAAAATCCGAGGTGGTAGCGTGGGGATTCGAACCCGTGTTATAGTAGGATATCAATGTATTATTATTGTTTAATATCACCACGAATTAGGCATACAATTGTCAATGGAAAAACCCCACGACAGATAGATCACGCCACCTTATAGGAATGTCGTCCGTCAGTGTTTACCGTCTCAGTTTTGTATACTTCGCACTCCGATGGTGCGTGGAGGTCACCTTGACATACGTGACCAATTGTAACAATTATTTTCCAACCTGTAACTCGCCACTCCTTCACGAGAGTCCGACTGACACACAACGACAGTCGCTCTCGCTCCGTCGCTTCTTGTACATAAAGGCTACGAATATAATTCGCCTTAAGGAAGCTGAAGTCTTAATCAACACCCTTTAAACGCCCCCCGACAAGCCCGTTACATTTGGTTGGCAGCGGTCACCCCGCGCCTGTGCCTTCGCTACCTCGTTCTCCTCCAAGCCACGAGACCTCACCAACAAACTCCGGGGACAGGCGTACAAGGGAAGAAGGAGTCAACGCACCTGCCGTCCGCGGCACCGCACCTGCCGTCCGCGGCAACTCACAAGTCGCCACCTACGTGCAACTCACAAGGCGCCAGCTACAAGCATCTCACAAGTCGCCACCTACGTGCAACTCACAAGGCGCCAGCTACAAGCATCTCACAAGTCGCCACCTACGTGCAACTCAGAAGGCGCCAGCTACAAGCCTCGAGCACACCAGCTATAAGCAACTCTACGGGCGTCCAGCCTACAAGCCTCGAGCACACCAGCTACCATCATACGTCTGGCGGCAGTGTACCGGCTCCCAGCCGCGGCCGCTCAACTTGCTGGGTCAGCAGTTTTTCAACCGCCATTGCGAGTCCTCCGATGTCAGCCCATCCCTCACCTCTCACCGCCGCTGTGGCCGCGGCCGAGGTTTCCTGACGCGCCTACAACGACTGCACGTCCCCCAGGGCATCACAAGCCGTCGCCCTCTCCACTACATCAGCTGATTAATCTTGGTATTTGTGGATATTCCATTCTTGTCCCAATTTGCCGACTCGGCTCATTTTCATTATTATCCGTGCAGAGGCACGATTTTTTTTTATTTCTGTGTTCCTAACACTGTTCTTCAGTCATAATTGTGAGAGTAACGTTCATTCCTATACGATATTGATTCTTTCTTATAGTTTGCTAGCGAGTCTATTGAGTATAGTGTGAGTTCCCTTATCAAAGTTAATCTTCGTCAGTGTGCCCTGCCTCCGTTTTCTTTTCACCGCTCGAGAGAAAACGTGAGCTTCAATGGTATACTCACTTAACATACCACTTTGTTTATATAGTTATTCTTTCATTATACCCATATCATTAGGGCATTCCATTATAACCTTAACTTCTATTACGTCTATACAGGCACCTTGCTAGCCATTCTTTCTTGCCTTTTTAGGGTTTTCAATGCAAACTATTCATTCCTACACGTTCCGTTTATTGGTTCATATTTACAGCTATCAACATATGCTCCTCTTTTGTGAATGGTTTACACCATAGTATGAACAAAGACACTCTCGCTAAACTCGGCGACACCTTTAAACAGTTGGCTCGTCCTTCAAGTGAGGAGGAATTGGAGCAAGGTGCAAACACCGGTGATTTAAATGTGGTGAATTTGCGATCGGGGGCTACGTACTCTTCCTCCCACGGATAGCGCCCCTTCACCTTCAGAATCGTCTGAATACTTAACCCCCACTCGGCCGATCACAATGCCTGTCGATCCACCTCCCCCTCCTCCTCCTGGGGCCCCACACCACTTCCCCCCGCCCCCGATTCGGGTCATTCCAACTCACGCCAGTATTCGACAATTCTCGGGAGGCGAGACCGATTTTTCGGCGCGACAGTTTTTAGATTTGTGTGAATCTGCCATCGTAAATTCCTCCATTACGGAAGATCATGATAAAATCGCTTTCATTCGGTCACGGTTACTTCCAGGCTCTCGGGCACTGAATTTGATGCAGTCCTCAGCGTTCGCTTCGGGGGACATTGGTGTAAACTATGAGGTTTCTAAAGGGAATTTCATTAAAATCTTCGGGGGCGGGAGTAAACCAAGCATCGTTAGACAGATGGCACACACGGTTGAGTCCCTCCAAAAAAATTCCTCAACAAAGCCGATTTGGGACGCCATGATTGAGGCAAATCAGCTGGCGGTTGACTGTGTCAAGAACCTGGAAGACGCGCTCTGGCTTCCAGGGGGCTGCATGCAAAAGCACCGGGTGAAGACAGCTTTCGAGTTGTTTTTTTACTTATTTCATATTTCAGAGAAGAACCGCCGTTCTGCCCTCCCTTTGGCCTTCAAACCGAGCGGGAAGTTGGTTGACTTCGTCTCAGAGTTAGAGGTCAAGGTTCAGGAACACCCTCACCATCAACCCCTCGCAACGGCTGCAGCATTGCAAGCACAAAGTAAGGCATCTCTCACCTGTAGTTTTTGCAAACAATCAGGACATTCTGAACATTCTGGTTTCGCGAAACGTAGGGAATCAACACATTCGAGACGGGGCTCAGATAAGAGGTCAGGAGGTTACAGGGGCGGGCATCATTCATCACACAGGAACCCTAGGCCAAACCATCAGCGGAAGGCTGCCTTTTGCCATATCCACGGGAATTGTTTTCATGATTCAGACAGTTGTTCTGCAATACAAAAGGCCAAGGAGGAACAGAAGTACAAGTCCTCAGCGGACAGTAAACCACACTCCTCTTCTCAGAATAAAAAGACATGACTTCGTGACAGCCCCGAGGCGTACATCCAAGTGTCCCTTAAGGAAAATACTAATTGGGAGCAGCTTGACTCCGTCATTGCCGCCTTGGGACGGACAAGCATAATTGCCCTCCCTTGCAAGGTGGGCAACACTTCACTCACCTTAGCGGTTGACACAGGTGCCACAGTCAATGTCATATCCGACTCCGCTTACAGGTCACTGACACGACAAGCGAGTGGGGAAAATTGGCCGCTCCAAGAGAACGACCTGAATGTGATAGGCGTGACGGGCACCACTTTGGGAATCCTTGGGCGAGTACCACTAACAGTCAGCTTACATGAAAAAGTATGTCCCTTTCGAGATTTCTTTTATGTCTCTAGCAGGTTTGCTTTACCTGTGGATGGGATCTTAGGATTGAACGCCATGAAAGACCTGCACATCGCCATAAACCCTGTAAGCAACACGATCGTGTATCAAGGCCGACGCATACAGGGGATGGTCAATCCATCGCCTCTGTCAACTGTAATCTCACCCTCAGAGGTGGAAAATGACCAACCCACCACAGACTCAGGGGCTGCCACCGCCCAAGTGTCCCTACGGTCAAACCACACGAAACCATTGCAGACTTGTGGCGGACAGTAACGGCAGTCGTAGCAGGTCCTCATATAGTTCCGGATCGTGCTGCAAAACTTGTTAAAATCCGTTTGCCTAACGCCCCTCCGGCGGGCAGTGATGTGTGTATCGACGGAGTTCCTCACGTACACCGCGTGACGGTGGAGGTAACTCTTGCAACAGTCAAGGAGGGAGGTTTTGCAGAGGCATTGGTGATAAACACGTCTGGATCCCCTGTATCCTTAAAACACGGTGTTCGATTATGCCAGTGTCTAGTGTATGGGAGAAATGTCGCCCCGGAACCAGCTGAATACCCTTCAGCCCAAGTTTCAGGCATATCCTCGGCGTGTCAGGCTTCTCCCGAACAAGACACAGCTCATTTCGAGGCGTTCCTAAAGTTGCACACTATTCCGAAATTAAGCCAACCTTAGTCCAGCTTCTGGAGCATTATCGGGGGCGCTTGCTCTACCAGGCGAGCCGCTTGAGTTACGCAGTGTGCTGAACACCACATTGTTAAAACCCAATACAAATCCTGGATATATCAATGCGTACAAGCTCCCCCACAGTCAGAGGGAGGTGGTGCAACAACTTATCTCTGAAATGTTAGAACAAGGTGTCATCAAAGAATCGAAGTCCCCGTGGAATTCGCCCTTGTTCCTGGTTCCAAAGAAAGACGGCTCTTATCGTCCTGTGATTGATTTCCGGCGTGTGGACACCGCGACCGTGGATGATCATTTTCCGCTTCCCGTTCTTAGAGATCTTCTGATGTGTCTCGGTAGAGGAAATAAAGTCTTTACGAGTCTTGATCTGGTCAGTGGCTACTGGCAACTGCCCATGGCCCCCGAGTCACGTGAAATAACGGCTTTCAGCACGCCTCATGGCCACTATGAGTGGACGAGGATGCCGTTCGGGCTCAAAGGAGCTCCCTTGACTTTCCAAAGGACAATGAACAGTATTTTTGGTGACTTGCTGGGCAACTCTGTCTATGTGTATTTAGACGACATCATCATAGCAAGTAAAGACGTGTATGCACACATGGAAACACTAAAAGCAGTCCTACACAGACTTCAAGAGGTCGGATTAAAGCTCAAAATCACCAAATGTGAATTTTTAAAGCCTCGGATCAAGTTCTTGGGGCATGTCGTGGACGAATTCGGCATCCATACAGTGGACGACAAAATAAAGGCTATTGCCGAGTTCCCTCAGCCAACGTCTGCGGACAAGGTACGGTCTTTCTTCGGTGTCGCAGGTTATTACAGGCCTTTCATTAAGGACTTCGCAGCTCGCGCGAGTCCCCTAACCCATCTTTTAAAGAAAGACGTACCATTTCAGTGGCTCCCAGCTCAACAAACGAGTTTTGAGGATTTAAAGAAAGCGCTTACACGGGCTCCGGTCCTTGTCTTTCCGGATTTCAAGGACCCCTTTCAGCTTTGTACCGACGCTTCGGCTAGTGGAGTAGGAGCCGCGCTGATGCAAACAGATATGTCCGGCAAAAAGCATGTGATAGCGTTCGCCAGTCGAGTACTTACAGCTCCGGAAAAGAACTATTCTGTTACCCACCTAGAGGCTCTTGCCATTGTGTGGGCTCTGAAGCATTTTCGTGACATTGTGATGGGGTACAAAATTGTGGTGTTTACGGACCACGCGGCCATAACTGATCTTTTCAAGGGAAAAAACCTACACGGTCGTCTGGCAAGATGGTTCTTAACGATCCAAGCATACAATCCGGAGATAAAATACATCACCGGGAAAACAAATGTGGTCGCAGATGCCTTATCTCGGAATGCTCCGATAGGCGCGATTACCACCCCAGAGGTCATCCACAACTTCACTTCACCTGAGCTACACACTGCTCAGCGTGACCACCCTGTGTGGAAGAGGTTAATTTACGCCCTCGAGTCGGGAGACGAATCAAACCTTCCTGAATTGCCAGTTCCTTTTCACAATTCTTCCTATCAGAGGACAACCTCCTTTGTAGGTCATGGCCAACCAAACCGGTACCTATAGACCAACTGGTCATCCCAGACATATACGTCCCCGTGACGCTTAAGCTGGTCCATAACACACCCATTGCGGGTCACCCAGGAAGAGACAAGACGCTATCTGTCACCAGACGAAAATTCTACTGGCCCACATTACGGGTTGATGTAGAAAAACATGTCGCACATTGCGTCGTTTGTGCTAAGCACAAGGGGTCCGTCAAAGGGCCAGCACCTATGTTGCAATACCCAGTACCAGAGGCGCCATGGGATGTTGTTAATATAGACTTACTACAGCTCCCCCAGAGCCAACATGGCTCGCGCTACTTATTGGTGTGCGTCGACCAGTTCTCTAGGTTTCTAGTTCTAGCGCCTCTCAAGGACAAGACAGCCACACGCGTGGCCCATGCCCTCGTGACTCACGTGTTGTGTCCACATTCGTCTCCTCGAATTCTTCTGAGTGACAATGGCACCGAGTTTAGGAACTCAGTATTGAGCGAAATATGCGCTCAGTTTAACATCACGCAATCCTTCATCACAGCTTACCACCCAGCTGCTAATGGGTTGGCGGAGAGGGCTAATAGGAAAATCTTCCAGGTCCTCAGGCCTATCGTGAACGATCTCCACGATAATTGGGAGGATTGGCTATCGCATATAGCCGCTTCCATAAATACGTCGTAAACGACTCTACGGGGAAGTCTCCTACGACATCTTAAATGGGGAGGAGAAACGTCTTCCGTACGACTTCCTAACAACCCCACAGCAACCTCTCTACAACATTGATAGGTACGCACACCAGCAGATGCATATGTTTTCCAAGATACACTCAGAAGTTAGGTGTACGTTAAAAGCTACGAAGGTTGAAATGATGTCAAAACAACACAAACAGGCCGTCCCGGTGAATTTCAAAGAGGGTGACACAGTCATGATTAAGCAAGCGGAAAGGAGTTCGAAACTGGGGCTAAATTTGTGGGTCCTTACCGAGTTGTTCGGTATGTCTGGGTAAATCGGTTCGAGGTTCTCGAGTCGAATAGTGGAGTCAGTCTAGAAGTTCACAGTGATCGTCTGAAAGTAATTCCCTCACCTTTGGACCTTGATATTGGTACTTCCCCCTCAGAGTCAAATGTTCAACAAGATAATCCCAACACCCATAGCTATAACTTGAGACCACGGGTTTAAATACTTCATTCCCACCACTTTCAGATCATGATGTTGCGTTTTCTGACCATCTTGTTGTCCCTCGGCTCCCTGCTTGCAACAACACCCATCCACCTGAAGCCTGGTGCCCTCACGGCACACAGGAGAGGTCTTCCTCATAGAAGATGTGCTCCTCGTAAAATATCCATATACTTCCTTGACCAACACCACGGACACAATCAGGATAGTCTCAGAAAAACTACTCGGCATGGCAGACGCCATCCGGGCTACCAAGACTAGGGAATCAAAGGCTCCTTCTAGTACCAACTCTCTGACTCTTTTTCAACTACTGGAGGATAGGATTCTGTTCTTACGGGGAAAAGTTGATGAGGTAAACATGGATTATAGTTTTCACTCAGTTCACTCTCGGGTAAGAGGGATTGCTCAACATCGTGGGGCCGCCTCAAAGTTCCTTTTCGGTACGGCTACCGACGAGGACGTTCGCGATTTGCGGGACCACTACGCTCATGTACTTTCCTTTGCTGCTCGAAATCGCAGGGTGATCAATGCCAATTGTAGAAAACTTGCGCAATTGCATACTAACATTGCGGTACTGCTAGAGCAGACAAATAAGATGGTAGAGGTTATCAACATAGTTGTCAAACAGATCGACCAGGTGAATCAGTTTCTCCTCCTAGATCAGGCCTTGCATGTATTGGAAAACGTCATTACCTCCGTCGCAACGGCTAATCAGCAGGTTATTAGCAACATGGTTGATGCAGCGCACGGTAAAGTCACACCTGCCTTGTTCCTTCTACACGATTTGAGAACGACTGTCCAGATCGGGTATCAAAATTATAGCCTGACGCCTTTATTCACCCCCGACCTGAGTCACGAGGTTTACCCCTTGTTTGTGGCCCGCCTCCCCCCCGATGCCCTAATCATTCATGTTCCGTTTCAGACGGCGGACGTGTTTGAGGCACACGAAATTGTCCCGTTCCCTTTTTCGGCAAAGGACAGTGTGTTGGCCCTGGACACGTCCCCGTCTCTTGTTCTAATCGCGAAGGATTTCGCTCTGTATTCAACGGGTAGCTACTCACTCTTGCAGTATTGCAAGGAGACGGTCTTCGGGCGATTCTATTGCTCTGCGTCTCTCTTTGCCTTCCTTCCAGTTCGGGAGGGTATGCGAGATCGCCCTCACCCGCGTGAACGCGTCTGACGCTCTTTCCTGTGCCCTTACAAGCAGCTAACACCAACGCCTGTTTTCCATAAGAACTTTCAGGGTCTGCATTATTTTTATTTCCCTCAGTCCTTCTATGTATCGGTCATCTGCCCGGAGGGTACCACTTATCAACGGGTTACTGGTCACTATGCCATAGCGGAAGCATGCTATATCCGCTCCACTAACATAACAACGTACCCGTCCCGGATTCGTCTGGTTTTCACGGCCAATATTTCCCATCGAGTGTTTCCTCTACGGTCTCTCGATGACATTCATTTCTGCAGCATCTCGTATGTGACTAATTCCCTTAATTCATTAAAACAGAGTTTGCGGAAACCCTGGAGGAAACGCTGCCTGATTATTTGCATCTCCCCTACCTGTACCCTGGATTTTTTGTACCAATGTTTCTGATGTTCGTCAGTCTCGTCGTCATGTGCTACCTTATTAGGAGAAACTCTGTCCTGCACGATTATTTGGTTGTGCAGACACGGCGACTGGATGCCGGGAGGCCACTGGCAAGGTAGTTTTCCTTTTCTCAGACAAGTCAGGGGACAGAAACCTGGCTGCTCCTATACTTAACATTGTACTGTGTTTCACTACTGTATTTTTTTTTTGAGCTAGATGAACCTTTCATTGTCTGTAACTATGCCAGTTGATAGTTTCTTATACATATGTCCTTATATTTATCTTTTGAGAGGTTTCTTATGTTTCATGTTACACACGTTGTGGTTTCCCTCTCCCTATTTATATTATAATTCCACATCTGTTCTTACATAGCCAGTGTTTTAATATAATTGTATCATAGGCAGTCTGCTTGACAAACTCACACTAAGTAAGTTCATGGTACCTAGACTGCTATTTCGATTTTTATATATCGCGAGGTCGCGATCACTGGTAGGTGACCGAGCAGTGTTATAGTAGGATATCAATGTATTATTATTATTTAATATCACCACGAATTAGGCATACAATTGTCAATGGAAAAACCCACGACAGATAGATCACGCCACCTTATAGGAATGTCGTCCGTCAGTGTTTACCGTCTCAGTTTTGTATACTTCGCACTCCGATGGTGCGTGGAGGTCACCTTGACATACGTGACCAATTGTAACCATTATTTTCCAACCTGTAACTCGCCACTCCTTCACGAGAGTCCGACTGACACACAACGACAGTCGCTCTCGCTCCGTCGCTTCTTGTACATAAAGGCTACGAATATAATTCGCCTTAAGGAAGCTGAAGTCTTAATCAACACCCT